>NC_068276.1:2935043-3010043 GCF_025860055.1 Xyrauchen texanus
CACAACATGTGTGTGTGTGTGTGTGTGTGTGTGTGTGTGTGTGTGTGTGTGTGTGTGTGTGTGTGTGTGTGTATGTGTGTGTGTGTGTGTAATTTCCCAAAACAGACTGACGTAATATTTTTTCCAATGTTCTTTTGTTTTTATGGAGTGAAGTAAGGTTCAGAATTTGCCTGGGAAGGGTATGTGTGTGTGTGTGTGTTTATGTCCGAAGGCATATGCTCATCAGATGGTTAGACAGGCTCCTGAACACTTTTTTTTGTAGCCCCGTCCATTTTCTTTCCAATAGCCAATCAATTTTGACCGGGAAAACAACTAAAGTGAAATAAAACCAATACAATTTTAAGAAAACTGTCCATTTTGTGTGTGTGTGTGTGTGTGTGTGTGTGTGTGTGTCTGTTTTGATACCATATGTGAACCAAGTCAAGGAATTTTATTCCAGTTGGATTAAGTAAAAAAAAAGTAATCTGTGTCAAAATGAACAGAACATAAGCGTTAAATTTTTTTAATCCGATTACAGTTACTGAATTTGAATTAAAGTAATTAATGAAAGCACATTATATAAGTACAGCTATTTCTAAAATAGTATTATGTATAATACATATAAGATATAAGTTCAAATGTTCATATGTACATCTGTTTGCATTTCTGTGAGAGCTGAAGGGTGTCAATGAATCAGAAGGAAATATAGACATTAGTTTGAATTTGTGGAGATGAAAAACAAAACCTTATCTAGTAAATGTGTTTCTGAATTAAAAGTAAATTAATTAGTAATAGCAGTGAATACATTTTCTATGAAGTAACCAGTAAAGTAATCAGATGAAAAATGTAGGGAATTAATAATTAATTTGTAGTGGCTTGCTTATTTTGAGTAATTTACTCAACACTGTGGTCAACCCTGTTACCCTTTCGTAGGCGTAACTATACATCAAAATATATAAATATTCATAAATTCAGCTTGAGATGGCACAATGCAAATAATTAACACTTCTGATTTAATATTCAAAATCGTACAAAAACATACTTTCAGAATTAGTGTATTAAACCCAAACCTTTTGATAGACAGACTGTCCACACACTGTCAGATGTGCGAAATATGTCTCTGAGGACAAGCAGATAGAAAACAACATCCTTACTACACAGTCAGTTTGCTGGTTTTCATCCTATGAGTCTCCAGAGCTTAGTGTTTTATTTAGCTTAACGGCTAACGATGCAAACGTATGCGTGTCCTCGGCACATTAAAGTTTCTCTTCTGTGTTGATTCACAGATCTAAACACTCCTTTCATTAGCATGGCCAACAAAGACTTTAGCGCCGCCGCGTTAGAAAACTTATTAATTAGAGATGCACGTGGCCGCTGTGTGTGTGTGTGTGTGTGTGTTTATGTATGTTATATGTTGTTTTAAATTAATTTATGTCATTAATGTTTATGATGACTGTTTTACTGATACAATCTATTATTGTGTTATCAATTAGTTCAGATAAACCTCACATAAAAACAAAACAAACTGTGGTTGGTCACTGCTCATGTCAATCACACGGTCACTTCCTGTCTAAGTGCCGATTCATGTTCAGACTTCATGTGGACCAGACTTCATGAAGATAGTTAAAGACCCTGGACCAAAAAAATAGAACTAGTTTATTTCAGTACAACCAAAGCACTGCAGTATTCATGTCTGGTTGATGTTTTCTTCAGATGTTTGTGCTGAGCGGAAGTGCTTTGATGGTGGATCATTTCTGTTCTGGCACGCTTCACTGTTGTGTGCTAATTTTGGCCCTGCCGCTAATTAACAGCTTTGAGCTGAAAAGTTTGAGCAAGAGATGCGGCCGCACACACTGTATCCTGCTGTGAGCGTGTGTGTGTATACCTGCCTGTGCACACACACAGACACACACAGGTTTGACACCATTCTGTCTGAGTGCTGTGGGAGCGCCGTTCACTTTTTCTCAAACGAACAGAGTGCAAAAAAAAAAACGCTTCGAAAACAGTTTCTCTCACCAAATCAGTTACAAATGTCTGTCTCTCTACCTGCCTGCCTGTCTGTCTCTCTCTTCACTATGTTGTGGGACTGCCTCTCATTGTTTCTCAAACAAACAGAAAACTGTTTCTAACTCTGAATCATCTCATAATGTCCCTCAATTCAATTCAATTCAATTCAATTCAATTCAATTCAATTCAACGAGCTTTATTGGCATGCCAAAGACATTTTGTATTGCCAAAGCAATTACATAGAAAAACAGAACAGGAACTGAACAAGGACATGAGAACAATAATAACTATAAAGAGATAACATTCAGCATTAATGCAACATTATATAGTGATGGAAACAGGGGTAGGGGATTGGGGTCAGAGGTCAGGGGTCATCAACAGATCATGTATTGTTATTTATTTTAGTTCTGGTTGTCCCTCAGGTTTCTACAGGATACTACAAATCTTGCAGCTATGTTTGCACATTCTTCTTTTTCACCCAGAATAATACACATTTATTTGGTCGGGGTACATTCACTGAACTCTGTGCATATATTGTTAATTTTGTGGTAATATTTGTTTCTAATTGGTTGGTATTTTGGGCATTCTGTGAGGAAGTGCAGTTCTGTCTCAATCACTCCCAGGATGCAGTGCGAGCACAGTCTGTCCTCACGGGGCAGCCATGTCTGTCTGCGGCGGCCCATCTCTATAGCTAGACTGTGCTCGCTGAGTCTGTACATCGTCAGTGCTTTTCTTCATTTTCTGTCAGTAACTTTGGTCAGATAATTAGCCACCGTGTACTCTCGATTTAGTGCTGAATAACATTCCAGTTTGTGTTGATTTTTAATGGTGTTTGTCCAATGCATGAGGTATTTTTCCTCTTCTTTGTGTATAATTTGGTTAGGCCGAATGTTTGAGAGTGTGCTGTTATCCTGAGACTGGACGATCTCCTCAGGTGTGACCTCAGTCAGTTTCAGGACAAGCTGGCACAGGGGACTCTTCAATGAGCTCAGCTCTTGGTATTTAAGGGCTTTATAATGGTATGTGTTGGGGTCACTTGTTTTTAGGTGTTTCCAGAATTTGATGGCTCTTTTTTGAATGTTCAGAAAGAGAGGGTATTGGCCTAATTCTGCCCTGCATCCATTATTTGGGGCTTTTCTTTGGACATAAATGAGTCTTTTACAAAATTCCAGATGCAGAGTTACAATGGGATGTTTTTCCCAATTTAAATAGTCCAATTTTACAGGTGGACCCCACACTTCACTGCCATATAATGCAATTGGTTCGATGACTGATTTGAATATTTTGAGCCAGATCCTAATTGGAATATCAATTTTAATGGATTTTTTAATGGTATAAAAAGCCCTTTGTGCTTTCTCTTTGAGTTCATTCACAGCCAAAGTAAAATGACCTGTAGAACTGATTTTTAGGCCGAGGTAAGTGTATGTCTTTGTGATTTCAATGCTTCTGTTTGATAACGAAAATATGTTTGTTAGTCCCTGAGATCTGGATCGCTTTTGGAAGATCATGACTTTAGTTTTTTGGTGGTTGACTGACAGGGCCCAGGTCTGACAGGATCTCTCCAGTAATGCCAGGCTCTGCTGCAGCCCCTCTTTAGTGGGCGACAGGAGAACCAGGTCATCTGCGTAGAGGAGACACTTTATATCGATATCATGTAAAGTGAGACCTCAAACGGGAGATTGTTCAATAGTTTGTGCCAACTGATTGATATATATGTTGAAGAGGGTGGGGCTTAAACTGCAGCCCTGTCTCACTCCTCACCATTGAAGGAAAAATGTGGTTCTTTTGTTGCCAATTTTAACAGCACATTGGCTGGCTGTGTACATTGATTTGATGACATCATAAGCTTTTCCCCTACACCGCTGTCAGTAAGTTTAAAGGCTTTCTTGAAGTCAACAAAACAAGTGAAAATGTGTCTTTTATTTTGATGTACATATTTATCAATGAGTGTCTGTAGGGTGAAAATGTGGTCAGATGTGCAACATTTTGGCATGAATCCAATTTGACATTTACTCAAGGCATTGTGCTTCATAAGGAAGTCTAAAAGTCTGGTGTTTAAAATACTGCAGAACACCTTCCCCAGATTATTGTTCACACAGATGCCTCGGCAGTTATTAGGGTCTCATTTATCTCCACTCTTATAAATGGGGCTGATGAGTCCCTGATTCCAGATCTCAGGGAAATGACCCACACACAGAACATCATTGAACAGTTTTAGGATTGCCAGTTTAAAGTTGTGATCCATGTGTTTCAGCATCTCATTGAGTATGCCGTCTACACCACAGGCTTTTTTGGGCTCTAGGACACTGATTTTGTCTTCCAGTTCTTTCATTGTGATTGGATGATCTAATGGGTTTTGGTATTCTTTAATGGATCGTTCAAACTCTTTTAATTTTGTAATAATGTCACTTTGATCATGATTTTGGGTTGTGCTATATAGATCTTGGAAATTATTTTTCCACAGCTCTCCATCTTGTATTGCCAATTCTTCATTTGATTTATATAGTGATTTCCATTTATCCCAGAATTTATTTGAGTTTACTAATTCTTAAATTTCTTGAAGCTAGCTCTGTAAAAACTTCTTCTGAGTGTGTATTTATATTGTTTTAGTGCCTCACAGTAACAGAGGCATAGGCCTTGATTGTGGTATTTAGATATTTTACTGCCTGATTTACACCATCTTCATTTTTAGTGTATTTCTGTATTTGGAAAGAAAGTATGAGAGATTGTATTTCTGTAAGTGTAATTGCACTTGTGTAGTCATTGATAATGTTATCCGTCCATTTAAATGAGAGTATTCTGCTCATTGTGTGAGGTGTTGTGATTGTTTGTTTTGGTTGTTGTTTCAGA
This sequence comes from Xyrauchen texanus, assembly GCF_025860055.1. Lineage (NCBI taxonomy): Eukaryota > Metazoa > Chordata > Actinopteri > Cypriniformes > Catostomidae > Xyrauchen > Xyrauchen texanus. The sequence continues at coordinate 2,939,880 of NC_068276.1, forward strand.
CTGTTTGACATACAGGGTAATTTGGCTGTGATCTGAGAAAGCTGTTAATAGTTTGACTGTGAATGCTCTTAAAGAAGAAAGGTCTCAATCTGTTATTGCATAGTCGACCGTGCTGCTACCAAGAGCTGAGCTGTAGGTGTACCGTCCAAAAGAGTCTCCCATTAGTCTCCCATTGACGATGTACAGACCCAAACTCTGACAGAGCTGTAGCAGCTGCTTTCCATGAGCGTTTGTTGCCTTGTCATTGTTCTGTCGAGGGGCATGAGAGGGAAAAATAACATCATTTCCAGTAATGAATCGGTCACCGTATGTGTCTGTGAAATCTAGTTCTACACCAGTTCTACAGTTCAGATCACCCAGAAGCAGCACATTTCCCTGGGCCTGGAAATGACTGATTTCTCTCTCTATGATCAGTTTTTATTAATTCTATGGCACAGGATAGTTCAGATTTAATCCAGATTAGCATCCCTCCTCAGTCTCTACCCTGTTTAACTGATTTGAGTTTTACTGATGGTAACACTATTTCTTTGTACCCTGGGGACAACCAGAGGGCTCATCACCTCGACTCCATGTTTCTTGTAAAATAATGACATTGTGTTCTTGAAATTCTCTGATGAAATCAGAGTTTCGACTCTTTAGGCCAAAAGCTGAGGAGCTCAGACCTTGTATATTCCGCATGGAAATGCAAAATTATTTCATCTAAAGATAGTCTGTTGGATTTGTTTTGCCATTTTTAGACAATAGAAAGATATAAAATACCAAAAACAATGCAGGAACAATGAAGAGTGAAAATATAATTATGTAAAATGTAATTATGTAAGATCCTTTAAATTTGGGAAGCACTGTCCTTACACTAATTTATTTATTTATTTATTTTTCTCTCCTCATTTCTTACCACTACCCAGTGTGGTACAGTAACCGTGAGCAGATGATGCTCAGCATGTGCTGGATGTCCTAAAGTTTAGTGTTGGCTCGTTTTGCTTCTCCTGGCTGGGGTGTGGTGTGCTGCGGAGGGTAGTTCACCTGCAGGTGCTGGGTGTTTGGGGATTTCATAGGGCTGTCTCTGACCATGTGTCTCCTCTCTGGGTGCTGTAGCTCTGGGTGTGGCTCTGGATGTCTTGTTGGATGGGGCATTGTTCTCTTACCTGCGTCTTGTTGGATTTCCTGGGCTTGGGTTTGTTCCCAATGGGGGCTTGTCTGATTGTTTCCGATTTAGAGCAACATCTTTCATTCTTTTTGCCAGCACATGTACAACATTCCTGTACAAATGAACATCATACAGACAGCTTGTGTCCAGGTCTGTGTGGTGTGCCAGGTGGACATTAGACATAGGGTGCAGTGTCTAGAGATTCTGGCATTTATTTTGGTGATTGTGTGGGGATGAAAATCTTTTCTTGGGAGCAGAGTGGAGAAAATAATTTTTGAACTGGGGAAGGAATGTCTTGCTTTCTCCAGAACAGCTCTCAGAGAATCAGCCACTCTGTCCTGCTGGCTCCTCAGGTCATTTGTGCCTGTGTGTATCATGATGTTGCTGGGGCAGCCGAGTTGTGACTCTGTGAGGAGTTCCAGGGCTTTCTTTGTGTTTGGGAACCAGAGTTTAGCAGCTCGGTGATGGGGGAAAAGTTTATTTACATCAATACATTTTGAATTTGAATCGTTGATTAGCACTATTTCCGGTTTCTCTGTGCTGAATGGCTTTGGGCTGCTGTCTTGTGAATGCTGGCTCTGTTGTGTGTTATCTGGCAGGGGGTGCTGTGGCGTCAGTGGGTTGTCTGAGTCGGGCTCCTCAGTGGTGGGGGGCAGCAGTGGTGCTGTAAGGGTCTGCTCCTGTCCCTCTCTGGTCTCCAGCAGCTCTCTCAGTGCTGTGAGCTCACTGCGCTGCTGCTCTTTCTCTTCCTGTAGCTCTCTCATTTGCTGTGAGAGGGCTGTTAGTTGTTGTGTGACCTGCTCTTTATCCTGCTGTAGTTTGGTGAGACAGGCACATCTGTCTGTGTGAACAGGCTGCTGTTTTAACACAGTTTCTCTCTGCTGCACAAGCTCCAACTCCAGCCTTGTGAAGTGTTCCTGAAGCAGAGGAACAGATTTGAGCGCTAGAAGGTCCAGGTCCTGGCTGGGTCTCTCTTTTCCCTCAGTCTTTGTGGGATGGGCCATGCTGTGGTCTGACCTGGGCTCTGGTGTTCTCTGTGCATTCTGCTCACATGACGGATTCTCATTTAATAAAACTTTCTCTTGCTTGATAATTTCATTTATTGCACTGTAGTCAGCTTGGAAAGATTTTAGGTTTCCCTGGACCATAACTGTGCCATTTTTATATATATTGACAGTGATCATTGTGCTGTCAGGATCATCTGTCTCTCTGATTTTGACTTGCCAGCCATTACAGATGCCCTCTTTCTTTACTGACGGGTAGTGGCTGATTACAGCTTTATGCCAGAAGCTGGGGTTATCAGAAAAGAAAATGAGATGGCTTATTTCTCCATTTTTAAACAGGTCTGCAAAAAGTGTCTCTGGACTGTCTTTAAGCAGCTCCTGTTTAAACATTTTTCTTGCAGTGTCACTTTTTATATCTGGGGGATACTGAATGGGAACATAGTCTGTGAGGACTGGGGAGTTCATTTGCATAGAGCAGTGGGGAGATTGCAGCTGCTCCTCTGATTGGTACATTTTCCCAGGCTCATTTGAATTGCTACACTGAGGTGCTCCAGATTCTTTGCTAGTCATGGCTTCAGTTTATTAGCATTTTAGCTTTACATTTGGCTAAATGTAAACTTTAAGCTTAAAGATATAATTTAGCATTCAAGTTCTACAATTAGTTGTTCCTTTCTTAGGAAAACAAATGTCCAATAAGGGTTATGTTGTACTCACTGCTTTAGCCACTTTTAATTTTGTATGGTTTTGTCCTGTTTGCAGTTTTACCTCTTTACCTCTGCAGTTTTAAGTGTCTGCTGCTGTGCTGTTTGAATCAGCTTCTCTCTGCTGAACCTTTATTTATTTTTAATCAAAGAATATTACATTTTCTGATAATTTTCCATCAAAGTCCTCTTCTGTATGTTATATTCTCATTGATTTTGCTGATGGTCTGATCAAACACTTATCTTAAAATAGCAAACATAAAGAAAGTTTAAGAGCTCATGTAGATCAAGACAGACTGATGCTCTCTCTCTCCCTCTGTGCCTGTCTCTCTCTCTGCCTATTTATCTCTCAAATTAAAATTGAAATGAGCTTTATTGGTATGACAGCATGCAATGTACAAAGTTGCCAAAGCAATAATAATAACTGTTACTCAGAGAACGTCTTGGGTTACATGTGTAACCCTTGTTCCCTGAAAATAGCGGAACGAGATGCTGCGCTGCTAAGCGCTATGGGGAACAACCCTAGTTGTAACCGAGCTGAATAATGTGTGCAACACGTCAATGAACATTGACCGGAATTTATAGCCTCGGCTGATGTAATCATTAGATGCACCTGCGGCCAGGCTATAAATGGATACGTCACCAGGTGTCGTCAGATACTTCTTTTTGAAGAGCAGTCCTGGGACGTCCCAGTGCGGCAAAGCAGTGCAGCATCTCGTTCCGCTTCTTTCAGGGAACAAGGGTTACACATGTAACCCGAGACATTCCCTTTACAAAAAGCTTCACTATGATGCTGCACTGCTAAGCGCTACGGGGAACTCAATACCCACGCCGCCGCACTTGGGGCTGTCCGGACCCCTACGGTTGTGCAGTGTACTCACAAAAACGCGAGAGGTCTCAGACTAGAGGTCTGCAAGCCCGTCTGGTCCTGACGGAGCCCGACACGCTGAGTCAATTCAGGTCGGGCTCGGGCCAATTTATTTTTTAATAGATAGGGCTCGGGTCGGACTCGGGCTCCTTTAACTTCTCTCCTTTCATTGTGCCCATAATCGCGCACTAAAATAATACAAGTAATATATAGCCTATAATTATAAATAATATAATATATAATAAGACTATAATTAATATTATAAATATTATACATAGCCTATATGCATGTACATGTGCATTAGCATACACGTGACAGTTCACAGTTGACCATACAGAGCATCAGGGAGAAGTTGGAGCGTGGGGAGTTTTTAAAACTTCCTAATGCTTCTGGAAAAGATTCATTTTGGAAGAATTTTGATTTAATTACCACAACAAACAAGGAGCCAATTGGTCATGTGCACTGCAGAATCTACAAAACTATTCTTGCTCATGACAGCAAAAAACAGGAACATCTCATTTACAACGGCATGTTGAACGCGGCTGCACTACAGCTAGCTCAACTAGCACAAGACAATTATCAATGTCCGAGTTCTTCTCGAAGCCAGTGCCAGCTAATGCCAAATCCCAAGTCACCGAGAAGTGTGTGGATTTCTGCTGCGAAGACATACGGCCATTTCAAACGGTGGCTGGAGGCGGATTTATAAAGTTAGCCCAGGAACTAATTAACGCGGGGGCAGTCTATGGTCGCTTGTCTGCTGAAAAGTTGCTGCCTGACCCCACAACTGTCTATCGCAGATGCCACGAAAAGGCAACAACAAAAAGAGAAGCGATTGTTGCTGAGATAATGTTGGGATGACCACAGACATTTGGACTGATGATTACCGCAAGGTCAGTTACATGGCGATTACGTGTCACTATATAACAACAGATTTCAAGTTGAAGAGTAATGTACTTACAACTGCCATGTTCCCTCACGATGATGCTAAAACAGCTGAAAATATCCGCAAGGCATTGCAGAAGCAGCTTGTGTCAGTTCTGAAGTTTGATCCCTCTGTAATGACTAAGGTGGTGTGGGTAACAGACCAAGGTTTGAATATTGTTGCTGCATTACGACCTTACCGGCGTATGGACTGTCAGGATCACATCTACAACACGGTGCTCCGACATGCTTTGGACATCACAGAGTTGTCAGTAACAGTCCCAGATGTTGGTGCAACGTTGCTGGCTGTTAAGAAAGTAGTCCGGTTTGTGAAACAAAGCGGTCTGGCAAGCCAGTTATCCAAGACCGTTCTGCAGATGGGAGAAACACGTTACAGCACTGTATTTCTCACGCTCAAGTCTATCAAGGATGTGTATGCTGAACTACTGGAAAAACTGGAGAGCCGTGGAGAATGGCTGATGTGTCCCCAGATATTCTGGATTTTTTTATATTTTTTCTCCAACCCTTCTACGAAGCCCAGCGGGAGTTGGAAGGGGATCAATATCCAACTTTGAACCTTGTTGTGTTGTGGCACGAGAAGCTGATGCGTCATTCCCAGCCAGTAAGCACTGACATGCCTTATCAAGCCACCATCCGCCAGCGCCACTTGGAGTGGATTGGCAAGAAGGTCCAGATTCAGCCACTCCATAAACTGGCAATATTCCTGTGGCCAAAATTCAACCAGTTGTGGATGTTCTGTGCTACTGAGAGAGATACCATCCTGCAAGATGCGAAGAGTTGGATCGCAAGCTATCGAGCAACAGGTGGAAATGCGACTGAGGAGCCAGCTAGCTGTCCGCCGCCACCGGCAACAAAAAAAAGAACACTGTCAAACTTAGAATTGGAGTGGGAGAATGTCGCCCAGGGTGATGACAGAGCTGTGGATGAGGTTCACATATACCTCAACCTTAACCAGAAAACGGAATTTGATGACCGAGATTTGCTGGGTTGGTGGAGTGAACATGAGAAGACACTTCCTTTGTTGTCAAGACTCGCCCGTCATGTGTTGAGCATACCTGCAAGCAGCAGTAGCAGCGAACGCGTTTTCAGCACAGCAGGGAGGACGGCTGGAGGAGAGGAGAACAGCTCTGAAGCCTTCAACGGTGGATGCGATTATTTTTCTTCACAACACCACCAATAAACAGTGACAGTTCAGCCTTTACACAGTTCAATGATTTATTATTTATTTTTTACGTTAGCCAGTTGGCGAAGAGTTCTTTGAAACATTGTTCTCCAGATTCTGTAAAGTTTCTTCACATCAAAGAAAGGTAGGTCATACATCTTTATTTACGTATTTGCTATATTTGAGGCTTATAATAACATTACCTATTAGCAATAGCATGTGTGTTTGCGTGTATTAGAGAGAGCATGCATTAAGATTTACACACACACACACACACACACACACACACACACACACACACACACAAACAAACACCACTGAAAGTATATACACTGTTAATTTTTTTATTTTATTTATTAATTAAAAAAAATGACACACTTGTTCAATACAGAATTTGTTCTACTCTGTTATTTTTCATGCTCATATGAATGCTTTGGCAAATACAATGTACAATTTGTCATGCCAATAAAGCTCATTTGAATTGAATTGAATTGCATTAGAGAGCGCGCACGTCAGAGAGCTTAAATATTGGCCTCAGAGAGAGCGCGCGTCAGAGAGCTTAAATATTGGCGTCAGAGAGAGCGCGCGTCAGAGAGCTTAAATATTGGCGTCGGGCTCGGGCTGAATAATTGCATTTGTTTTCAGGCTGGGGTCGGGCTAGGGCTTGAACACTACGGGCTAGGGCCGGGCTAGGGCTGGAGTTTTTGGCCCGTGCAGGGCTCTATCTCAGACATGAGCTTGAGATGTCGACTCAAGGGCATAAGAGCCCGGAGTAGCATAAACATGTAAACCGTTACATTTTGATGAATGTGTGCGGAGAGGACCAGCCTGCCGCATCACAAACTTGTTTAGGCATGGGCTGAGATGTCAACTCAAGGGCATATGAGCCCGGAGTAGCAAAGCATCTAACCCATAAAGTTCGATGAATGTGTGCGAAGAGAACCCGATCGCAACACAAACTTGTCATAAAAACTGATGAATGTGAGCGGAGAGGACCAGCCTGCTGCATCACAATCTTGTTCAGGCATGAGCTGAGATGTCGACTCAAGGGCATAAGAGCCCGGAGTGGCAGAACATCCAAATAATAAAAATGTAATGAATGTGTGCGGAGAGGACAACCTGCCGCATCACATACTTGCTGCAGAGGGAGACCTCTAGCCAAGGTTTTAGAGGAGGAGAGCCCTCTGGTAGAGTGTGCCTGAAAACCTACTGGCAAAGCTTGACCACGCACCTCGTAGGCCCGGGCAATAATGAGGATGCCTCTTTGAGGGCACCCCGCCCACCAAGCCGTGGCAAACCGCAGTGGCCACATAGAACCTGGCAGTGGTGAGGCAAGTGCCCGCTGACAGTTCTTTCTACAGAAAATCCAGAACTGAAGCAAACTGGCAGTTAGCTGGTTCTGTAATAAGAACTTTTAGTAGAGGGAAACGCATGCAGGCGCATTTGTGCTATGAATGCGTTACTACGATCAGCCCCTCCTGAGGTCCTCTTCTGCCCTGTAAAATCTACCCAGATCAGTTCCAAGTGGAGGGAGCCCTAGCACTTGAAATGGTCTCGATAACCTCAAGAGAAAACCCTGTGAATCTCATTTGGTACCCTTAGGGGCCAGACATGAAAGGTTTCACAATTCGGGCCAAGGATGAGAAGGTCCTTCCTGTTCGGAATCACCCAAGGCGAGCCATCGAGGGAAGAGATTAGCTCCGAGAACCAAGCCCTGTTCGGCCAGCGCGGTGCTATCAGTAAGAAGCAAAAACCCTTGCTGGCGAACTAGAGGCAAAAACCCTTGCTGGCGAACTAGAGGCAAAAACCCTTGCTGGCGAACTCTGGGCAACTACTACCTTAATATCTTAACTCCCCCGTTGGTATTTTCTGTCTGGACCGTAAATCTGCTCCCATATACGGGCATCCAGGGATATAACTGACCTGAGTGACAGGAGCTTGCCCTGGGCCCTAAGGAGAACCCGACATGTCAGAAATACAGCTGACAAGAACGTGGGTCTCCTTGATGATTTAGTAAGAGGCTACCGCTGTATTGTCCACCCGCACCAAGACATGGCAGCCTCAGGAGGAGGTATTTCAGGGCCAGAAATACAGCCATCAACCCGAGACAGTGACTGTGACAACCGAGCTGACGACCCTCCTATCCCCTTAAGCTGGACGACCACTTAAGGCTGCTACCCCGCCCGTCAGGGAGGTGTCTGTCGTTAGCAGCCTGCAACAACAAGACGCACCTAGAGTGGGACCCAAGGCAGAAAACCGGGGTCTGAACCACATAGAAAGGGAACTAAGCCTGAGGCGCGTAAACCTTTTTAGCCTAGGGGTTTTGGCCTCAAGCTTTAAGATCTAAGCCAGACGCCACCCCCACCCTCCATGGGAAACGGGAAGTATTTTTATTTTTTTTACATAAAAAGAAATCCGGTTTACGGTAGTGAGAACACACCATTGAAACACGGAAAAGTGGCGAGTGAATTAAATCCTGACGCCCTAAGACCCACAGAAAAGAATATATCTGGCAGAAGTTTCCATGCTGCCAGGATCTCTGAGATGGGTATTATATTTTAACACTACCTGTTGAGGGGTTGTCGAGTGTTTCGCATCCTGAATAAAATGCAGGAACAGCGAAAACACCCAATTTTGACGGAAGCCTCTGCAACCCGAAACACCAAGAGGTGGCGGGAATGGAGGGGCTTCGAGGGGGTACCGGGAGGGGTGAAGTGACGCATGCGGCCCGTCCCGAGGGGAGCTACCCCCTAATCTAGGCGCAAGACCGTCAGGGTTTTCTCTTACTAGAATTTATAGTCCTGAGGTCTTGCTTCGGGGGCTGGCGAGGGCGGCGAGACTGTCCCCAATCCCTGGGAGGAGGAGCACGACTCGCCACGCTTTGCTTTTGAGCCTCCCTTCAGTCAGGACCGAGGCGGGTCTGAGGCTTGCTCGTCAAGCGCAGAACCCACACTCAGGTCGTCCAGGAGGTCAGCCTGGTATGCCTGTAAAACAGCATAGTGTGCAGAGCAGCACCAGCCTGACCTGCTGCTTGATAAGCCCTTCCCACTAAAGTGGAGGTTGTCCTACAAGGCTTTGAGGGGAGAGAGGGCTTTAAGTGACGATGCCGAGCCCGGCAGAGATAGCCCGCAAGCGTCTCTTCGACCGGCGGCATCACTGAATACCCCGTGCCTCAGCACCCACGATAGTCGAATATAATGACGCCGAGGGTATGTGAACACGGAAGAAATATATATATATATATATATATATATATATATATATATATATATATATATATATATTTTTTTAGGGTTCTCCATGAGCTGAAAAAGGTCTTCATGGAGGTTATCAAAGAAGGGAAGGGACCCATGAGGCTTTCCCTTTCTTAGACTGGAAGATAAAATCTATCCCCTAATTTGGAGGGTTTGGGGGTCTCTTTTCAAGTGGCCAGTCCAATCTGGCAACCGCGACGAGTAACAACATCGAGCAATTCTTCCGTAGATTTTTTTATCATGGACGGAAAGCTCGGAGGCGGAAGAGAATCGCGATCCTCCTCATGATCCGAAGAAGCGTCAGAATGCGCTTCGAGATCTTGTGAAGGACCAGCTGGGTTTGGGGAGAGAGTGAGAGAAAGGGATCAACCCGTCTCTTGCTCCTCAGCCAAATCCATGCAAGAGCCCCATGATCTGACTAGAGGTGATGCTTTGCCTGTTGACAGTGCTCACGCCCTGCTGCAATGCGAACAGCTGCTCACCCCAAACAAACAGAGCAAACACTTATGCAGTGTTTGCGGCTTTCAGTCATTCTCTCTTTTTTTTCTTTTCTTTTTTTAGAAATATATATATAATATTTTCTAAACAGAAGAGAAAAGAAAACAATGTTCACTGCACACTGCCTAACTGATTCTAACTCCTAACAGAGGAAAGAAAGTTTTGACAGGGTTTGTGAAACACACAGAAACAGAATCGCTCTGAAAAAAGAGTTTCAGACGACACCTGGTGACGTGTCCATTTATAGCCTGGCCTCAGGTGCAGCTAATGATTACATCAGCCGAGGCTATAAATTCCGGTCAATGTTCATTGACGTGTTGCACACATTATTCACAGCTCGGTCACAACTAGGGATGTTCCCCGTAGCGCTTAGCAGCGCAGCATCATAGTGAAGCTTTTTGTAAAGGGAACAATGAGTAACATTAATTAAACTGACACTTTCAGTATTTAGTGAGGGGTCACCCTCTCTCCCTCAGATCTTTACAGAAGAACACATCTTTAGCCGTGTCTCCAAGAACATATGAGAGTTTCTCTATATTACTCATTCTGCTGAATACAGACTATGTATTTCTAATGGTCTAATATTAACTGCACCCAGTGAGGAAGTGTAGTTAATCCTCCACAACTCCTTCAGTGCAGTATGAACACAGTCTGTCCTCTCTTGGTCTCCAGTTCTTTCTGTGTCGATCCGTTTCTACAGATTCCTGCAGTTCAGCATGAACATAGTCTGTCCTCTCTGGGTCTCCAGTTCTGTCTGAAGAACACAGTCTGTACTCTCTGGATCTCCAGTTCTGTCTGAAGAACACAGTCTGTCCTCTCTGGGTCTCCAGTTCTGTCTGAAGAACACAGTCTGTCCTCTCTGGGTCTCCAGTTCTGTCTGAAGAACACAGTCTGTCCTCTCTGGGTCTCCAGTTCTGTCTGAAGAACACAGTCTGTCCTCTCTGGGTCTCCAGTTCTGTCTGTGTCGACCCGTCTCTGCAGACTCCTTCAGTGCAGCGTGAACAGTCTGTACTCTCTGGGTCTCCAGTTCTGTCTGAAGAACACAGTCTGTCCTCTCTGGGTCTCCAGTTCTGTCTGTGTCGACCCGTCTCTGCAGACTCCTTCAGTGCAGCGTGAACAGTCTGTACTCTCTGGATCTCCAGTTCTGTCCGTGCCAACCCATCTCTACAGACTCCTTCATTGCAGTGTGAAGACAGTTTGTCCTCTCTGGGTCTCCTGTTCCGTCAATACTTTGTCAGAAGCTTTCTGTGATGGTAGACTTTAATACTTTATTCTGTGAATCATGAATGTATTCTTCCTGGGTTGTTCTTTCTGTCTATTTCAGTTTTGACAATCTGAACTGGATGGATGAGTTTAGTTGATATTCTTCCACTAAATAGTGCATAGGGTCACTCTCTGGGAGTTCTGCCATGTATGTAAAGGCACACTGATGGCATAACTCTCTCTTCAGAAATAGCTGAAGGCTGTCTAATCCTATGATAATTTCTGATGGTTTGAAAACTCACTTTTAATTACAGTGTTCAATTATAATTCAGATATCATGAGTGTCATTATTCACATGAGATGCGTCACACATTTACATGTTACTCACAATTCTGAGTAATTGAACTGCACTGAAGAGGATGTTCAGTTCATTAATGAGTGTGTGTGTGTGTGTGTGTGTGTGTGTGTGAGCATGTATTTATCATTTTGTGGGGACCAAATGTCCCCATAAGGATAGTAAAACCCGAAATGTTTGACCTTGTGGGGACATTTTGTCGGTAAAAATGATAAATACACGCTAAAAATGCAGAATGTTTTCTGTGAGGGTTAGGTTTAGGGGTAGGGTTAGGTTTAGGGGATAGAATATAAAGTTTGTTCAGTATAAAAACCATTATGTCTATGGAAAGTCCCCATAAAACATGGAAACACTACGTGTGTGTGTGTGTGTGTGTGAGGCTGTGTTTGTATGTTTGAGAGTGTGAGAGTGTGTCTGTGTGTGTGAGAGAGTGTGTGTGTGTGTGTGTGTGTGTGTGTGTGTGTTTGTATGTTTGAGAGTGTGAGAGTGTGTCTGTGTGTGAGAGAGAGAGAGAGAGTGTGTGTGTGTGTGTGTGTTGTGTGTGTGTCTGACTGAATGTGTGTATGTGTCTGACTTTGTGTTTGTCTGACTGTGAGTGAGTGTGTGTCTGACTGTATGTGTGTGTGTCTGACTGTGTGTGTGTGTGTGTGTCTGACTGTGTATGTGTAAGTGTGTGTGTGTGAGCGTGTATTTATCACTTTGTGGGGACCAAATGTCCCCATAAGGATAGTAAAACCCGAAATGTTTGACCTTGTGGGGACATTTTGTCGGTCCCCATGAGGAAAATAGCTTATAAATCATACTAAATGATGTTTTTTGAAAATGTAAAAATGCAGAAAGTTTTCTGTGAGGGTTAGGTTTAGGGGTAGGGTTAGGTTTAGGGGATAGAATATAAAGTTTGTTCAGTATAAAAACCATTACGTCTATGGAAAGTCCCCATAAAACACGGAAACACTACGTGTGTGTGTGTGTGTGTGTGAGGGTGTGTTTGTATGTTTGAGAGTGTGAGAGTGTGTCTGTGTGTGTGAGAGAGTGTGTGTGTGTGTGTGTGTGTGTGTGTGTGTGTGTGTGTGTGTTGAGTGTGTGTGAGAGTATGTGTGCGTGTGTGTGTGTGTGTGTGTGTGTGTGTGTGTGTGTGTGTGTGTGTGTGTGTTTGGAGCACATGCCTATATAGTCTATATTTAGTGTTAGTGTGTTTGGAGAGTGTTGGATGTTTATTTGACATGAGTTTGAAAACAGGTGACAGCGAGTGTGTGTGACTCTTCTCAAGGGACTCAATGTGACAGATACAAGTGCTGATATGCTCTAATCCCTGTCTGTCTGTCTGTCTGTCTATCTATCTATATGTAATGAATGGAGTAAAATCTGTAGAAGGGCATTTTTAGGTCATGCAAATGTATTATAGCTTGACTTCTCTCTCTCTCTCTCTCTCACACACACACACACACACACACACACACACACACACACACACCTCATTGTGAGTTAATTTAGTGATCTCTGACTGTGTTTAAGTGGGGCAGACAGCAGGGGAGGGGAAAAGAGCAATATTCATAAATCTACCAGCGAAATACAGACAGAGAGAAAGAGAGAGCGAGAGAGAGAGAGAGAGAGAGAGAGAGAGAGAGATGCAGGAAATGGCAATAATGGTCTATATTGAAAAAGAAAGAAAAAAAGACAGAGAATGAAAGAGAAGCCAGTGAATCGCTGATGAAACATTCTGTAGTGTATGAGATGAGTGCAATTCACAGACTCTCCACTAGTGTGTACTGTTACACCAGTAATAATACACACACATTTTATCAGGTGATCTCTGTGTTCAGTTAACACAAGCTGCTCATCTATTACTGATACCAACTTCAAGATTACGTCACCTAACAGACAAACAGACAGACAGACAGACAGACAGACAGATAGATAGATAGGTGTGTGTGTGTGTGTGTGTGTGTGTGTGTGTGTGTGTGTGTGTGTGTGTGTGTGTGTGAGTGTGTCTGTACAGTGTGTGAATTGTTTGTTCTTATTAAGCTTCTATTTTGAGACTAATATATTCAGCGTCTCTGGAGCTTCTGCAGAATTTCACTCAAACACACTGTTAACTTACAAAGCCGTGACTCAATAATGTAACAAATATTCAGACACAAACTAAACAGTGTGTGTTGCTTTTATTTACTGTATCTGTCATACATTACAAGCTGCTTTAATTTTGCCAAATGTGTCACTGTTTTAAATCTTTGATACAAGATGGTGGCCTCAGTGTGGACCTGTTTTTGTTTGTTTGTCCTGTGTTTAGTAAATGTTTTCCAGTAAGTTTTACCAGGGATGAACTGCTGAACATTCGGCAGCACATAGCAGACAATCTTTTCCCAGTGTTTGACTATTCAGACGTTTTGCTGGACATTTTAGTTGGAGACGCATCTGTGTTGTTCAAGCGCTCTGAGACGCAAGCGAGGGAAACTTTATTGGCGCGGCTTCCGAACCGTGCTGCCAAGCATAAATCAAGCGAATCTCCTCTCTCTCTAACAAAATGGATGAACTACATCTCCTCACCCATACAAACAAGGACATTTCAAACTCTACTGCCTTGTGCTTCACAGACACCTGGCGGAGTGAAGCCATTCCGGACAGCACATTACATCTGCCGGACTTCCAGCTTTTCAAAGCGGATCACATTGCAGAGTGAATGGGGGAAAACGAGAGTCGGTGGAACGTGCTTTTACAAAATTTAAAGTTGGTGTACAGATGTAACAACATTAAAGAGGATTTGGAAGAACTCTTTATCAAGTGTAAGCTTTCTACTCGCCACAGGCGTTTTTCTCATTTATTTTGGTGAGTGTTTATATTCCTCCACAAGCATGCATGAACGCAGCACTGTGTTGCGGGACAAGGGTGGAGGGGAGAACTATTACTTTAAGATTGTAAGAATGTGGTTTTTGTAGTTCTAACGGAGTGTTTTATGGGTAGTGAAGTCCGGGAAGAAGCGTGGTCGTAGTGTTGCTCTGTAAAAAATATGGGAGAGCCATAGAGTTGTTCTGTTACATTCCCTTGAACCACCCGGGAATTTATGTTCACTGCAATACAGCAGAATAATTGTATGGATATGTGCTGAAGAAATAAAAGCGGCATGTTTGGGATAATCCGGTCCAACTCATCATTTATACGAACATGAACTAAACGAACTGTTACACACAGCTGCTAAGAGCGCCGCTGGGGTAAAAGGTAACACTGGGGGCTCGTCTTGGGATAAGTTCGTCGCATTTGGTGAGTCATATGGACATTCTGGATTATATTGTGAAGCAGATGTTATCAGAGAGAGGGAGCAAAAATGACGGATGTTCGTGAGAAAACGGGGATGACAAGAAAATATTCCAATGTAAATATGAGCAGTCAGTTGAACCCTGCTATGTCTGTAATGGCAGAGAATGAGGAGAAACGTATGCCCATCTCATTCACGGACTGGTTAAATGAATTGGATGTTCAAATGTCAAGTACTGACAGTAATAATAATCCATTTAAGACAAGTTTTGCCCCGTGCCCTCAATCAGCTCCAGTTTACAGGCCCGCTGATTATGAGTCGCATCAGCGAACAATGAGAGAAAACAACCCATTTAAAAGCAAGGTGGGAAATGAGTTTATGCATGACAGTGGAATTGATACACCATGTTTTATACAGAGCACTCCAGCGAATCTGAACCACCCACACGCCACGTGCAAAGAGCTTGCAGCTAAACAAATGTCACAATACATAACACCAATGAATCGCCGTTCATGTCAACATGATAATTGTACAGTTCAGCATAGCCTTTATGAGACTGAAAGTAATGCTGTTTACCCAGATGCTGATGAGCATTGTTTTCCTGAGCTTGCTAGACCCAGCCAGCGAGGAAGAAAGCCCCGCCAGGCATTATATGATCTATCATCTGACAGCGGAGAGGAATGCAATACCCCAAAAGAAAGAATTCCTACGCTCCGACCAGGTCAGTTTGATGGCTCAACATCATGGAGAGAGTTCCTAAATCGCTTTGAGGATTGTGCCAAAGCTAACCGCTGGTCTAAAAGGACAATGACTGTGCAGATGAGGTTTTGTTTAGTAGGTGCAGCAGGTGCAGTGATCCATAAGAACCCCAGGTCGAGCCGATGGGACTATGCTCGCATAGTGGAGGAAGTGGACGCCGCGTACGGCCCATCATCTGAACACGCTGCTGCCATTGGGATAGAACTGAGGCAGAGGGTCCGCAAGACAGGTGAGCCGCTACATGTGTTAAGGGATGATATCTATGAGAAAGTCTCCATTGTTTATGCAGATCGCTCTGAGAGAGAACAGGACTCTATCAGTGTTGAAGTGTTCACTAATGCCATGGGAGATGCTGACATCGTGCAAAGACTACTGGAAGAGCGCCCACGTACGCTGGGTCGTGCTTATGATATCGCACATAGATATGAAACCACACGACGAACAGCCACTAGTGTAACCCAACTCATGCAGTCCACCCTAAGACAGACGGAACGGAGAACCAGAGCAGCTGCATTACGGGAATACCCGAACAAAGTGAAAGTGAGGGAGAGAATTCAGTGTCGTCACCCCTGGGCAGAGACAGAAGCACTTCAGAGTCGAATCCAAACCTCGTCAACTAAAATTCAATAAGCGAGGAAAAATGAATTGGGAAGAAATCATATGTCACAACTGTCAAGGTATCGGCCATATGAGACGGAACTGCCCGTCACCCAGGCTCGATCTGCATCGTGTAACTCCAGCAGTACACCAGTCTACAGACATCCAACCTACCTCCACTGTTCTTCAAGTCAAGGGCACCGGTCCTGAAATGTGTATACATACACTGTTATACAATATGGAGCTATGTGCCCTCTTGGACAGCGGGGCCAGGAGAAATGTGTTACCTCGTCACTGCTATGAGGCTATTAATGCAGGTGTTCGACCCCGCTCGAAGTTATCGACAGTGCAGGCTCTGCAAGGAATAAGCCCTATAAATGTTGATGTTCTTGGGGAAGTCCATGTGCCGATACAGGTTGGGACCCATACAGTCAGTGTTAACTTCATTGTAGCCGATGTAATAGAGGGCACAGAAGCCATTCTTGGACACCCATTCCTGGAGCAAGCACGAGCACGCCTCGACTTTGGCAGCCAGAAAATTGTATTGTTCGGTGAGCAAATACCTTACTTTAATCCTAAAACCAAGCCCAGGGTGCATGTTGTTCGAATAGCACGCACCGCTGTCCTTGAGGCAGGACGTGAATACATCGTGCCAGGCAATGCCCATTTTCGAGAGAATGTACAGGGCGATGTGTTACTGTGCCCAACAAAAGGGTTCATGGAGAAACACCGGGTGTTGGTTGCACGGATTGTAATTGATGCTCAACCAAATAATCAAATACCCATCAGGCTGTATAACCCAGGTACCGTTGCTGTGAGAATAAGGAAAGGAGTCATTGCTGGGCTTCTCCAGCCTGCGGATGTTGTACGAGTCACCAACTCAGAGCTGCCATCTGCAAGCCCAACCTCCATGGCTGTTCCAAGTCATCTACAGTCCCTTTATGCAGAGAGTATGGTGGGTCTTGGGGAAGCAGAAAAATGTGAGCTGGCAGAACTCCTTAGTGCCTATGGGGATGTTTTCTCTACTGGACCGACAGACCTTGGTCGCACTAACCTGGTGCAACACGACATTCAAACCCGGCCGGGTCCGCCAGTGAAACAGCAGCCAAGGAGAATGGCTTTTGAGAAACAGCAAAATGCTGATAACCAGATCCAGCAAAATCTTGACACTGGCTTAGCTGTCCCTAGCCATAGCAGCTGGGCTTCACCAATTGTTATGGTACAAAAGAAAGACCAGACCTACCGACTGTGTGTGGATTACAGAATTCTGAATGAACGCACTATTAAAGACGCTTACCCACTTCCACGAATCCAGGATACCCTGGATACACTGTCCAATGCTGAAATGGTTCAGCACTTTAGATCTAGCCTCAGGCTATTGGCAAGTGGAGTTGACTCCGGAGGCTCGACAGGCAGCCGCGTTCTGCAGTAGGAAGGGGCTTTTTGAGTGGAATGTGATGCCTTTTGGTCTTTGCAATGCCCCGGCAACGTTCCAACGCTTAATGGATCGTGTCTTGGCTGGAATGCAATGGGAAATCTGCCTGGTCTATTTGGACGACATTATCGTGCTGGGGAAGGATGTCAAGGAAATGATTCAGCGCCTAGCGCAGGTGTTCGAGAGGTTACGTCAGGCCAACCTCAAATTGAAGCCCGCCAAGTGTTGTCTCTTCCGCCGACAGGTGATTTACCTGGGACACATTGTTTCGGAGGAGGGCATCGCCACTGACCCTCAGAAAGTGCAGAAGATTCAAGAATGGCCACAGCCCACCAATGTTAATGAAATTCGGCAATTCATTGGTTTGGCGTCTTACTACAGACGTTTTGTTAAAGATTTTGCAACAGTTGCCAAGCCTCTTCATAACCTGTTAAGAAAACATGCCCGATTTCAGTGGACCCCTGAAAGCCAACAAGCTTTTGACAAGCTGAAGGAACTACTCACCACTGCTCCTGTTCTGGGGTATCCTATGGACTGTGGCGACCTAATTCTCGATACAGACGCCAGCAACTTTGGAATCGGAGCTGTGTTATCCCAACTCCAACATGGTGAGGAACGTGTGCTGGCGTACGGTAGTCGAGGGTTGACGCCTACGGAACAGAATTACTGCACCACACGGAGAGAATTGTTGGCTGTAGTGGAGTTCACCGCGACGCTTCCGTCAATACCTGCTGGGCAGACCTTTTATCGTGCGTACAGATCATAGTAGTCTACAGTGGCTCATAAAATGAAAGAACCAGAGGGACAATTGGCCCGGTGGCTTGAGAAACTTGGGGAGTACGATTTCAGGGTTGTGCATCGCCCTGGGCGTTATCATGAAAACGCAGATGTGCTGTCCAGAAGGCCATGTCGTTCAACTTGTGCCTGCAGCATCAAAGAACCCTCTTTGAGCAGCCCTCAGCTCTGTCACCAGGCAGTTCAGTGTGATTTTGACATCAGACCTGCAAACAATATACCTGAAACTGCTACCCCAGAGTTCTGTCCAGTGGGGGTAGTACAATCTGTCATGATAGCAAGTGCTGCTCCGTTCTTTGGGTGGACTGCAGAGGAACTATGTTCTGCCCAGGCAACTGACACCGATATTGCCCCCATCAGAAGGTGGCTAGAGGAAAGTGTGGAACGACCCTCCTGGGACAATGTGTTGCCCTATGGACCGGCAACTAAAGCTTACTGGAGCCAGTGGAAGAGACTGTACCTAAAGGATGGCATTCTGGTACGGCGCTTCTATCTAATGGAGGGTCCTGAGTTTTACCCACAGATCCTCTTGCCACAAGTGTTCCGTCAGGATGTCATGCATCAAATGCACGATGGGCCAGTGGGTGGACACTTCGGGGTGGAGCGGACAATGTCTCGGCTGCAAACCAGGTATTACTGGTACCAGATGCGAGCTGATGTTACACTTTGGTGTCATACGTGCACCAGCTGTGCTGCAAAGGCCCGACCCACAAAGAGGCCTCAAGCGCCTATGGGCACTATACGGGTGGGGGTTCCTATGGAAAGGATCGCTGTTGATTTGATGGGCCCCATGAATGAAACTGAACGTTTCAATCGTTACATTCTGGTGGTGCAGGACTATTTCACCAAGTGGGTGGAAGCCTACCCCCTGCCCAATGACCGAGCTGTCACCGTTGCAGAGATTATAGTTGCTGAATGGGTGTGTCGCTACGGAGCACCGTCGACATTACATAGCGACCAAGGCTCTAACTTTGAATCGGAGGTCTTCCAAACAATGTGTGACCTACTGGGAATTGAAAAGACCCGAACGACCCCTTTCCGACCTCAGTCTGATGGGCAAGTCGAGCGATTTAATGCTACCCTCCAGAAAATCCTAGCCACCACTTCGAACGTTGTCACTGGGAATGGGATCTCATGGTTCCCTTTGCTGTGATGGCTTACCGAGCTACCAAACATAGCTCCACCGGCTTCACTCCTAATATGATGCTCTTTGGCCGGGAGTTGACGGAGCCCATTGACCTAGTAGCAGGAATGCCCCCAGCAATACCTCAGCTCAAACTCCCCCACAATACATTGCTGAGACAAGAGAAAGGCTGGAGTTGGCACATCAAATTGCCAGAGATGCTTTGGGTCGATCTGTTGAGCGTGCCAAAAAGCAATACGACAAGAGAGTTGCTAGGACACGCTATAAAGTTGGTGATGCTGTGTGGTATCTCATAAAAGGGACTAAACGGGTGAAAAATAAGATCAGGAAGTTCCTTCCTGCTTATGAGGGTCCTTACTTTATCCTAGGACACCTGGATGATTTGGTGTATCGAATTCAGAAAAGTCCAAAGACAAAAGTGAAGGTCGTTCATCACGATAAGCTCAAGCCATACCATTCCCGGCAACCTCTGGAGAACAGCTGGGTGTTTAAAGGCTCAGAAGCCTGGCAGCCCCAGGAGGTTCCTATTCCCAGTCTTGGAGCAGAGTTCAGTGATCTTGACCTGGACCTCACTCGCCTCTTCACGGAAGAACCTGTAAATGTCAGCGGCATGGACAACGTGCCTGTACTTGACGAAACATATTGTGTGCCAATGGCAGAACAGGAGAATAAAGATGTTCAGTGCAGTGAAGGTAGCACGGTGCGACAGAGTCAAACAGGGACTGTTAACGGCCAAATAGGGGTAGGCCGCAACGAGTGAGAAGACCACCAAAGTGGTTTGGTGACTGGACTAATTGATGCTTAATTGTTAAAAAAAAAAAAAAAAAAAAAACTTTTGTTGACAGTACACTAATGTTCTACTGAATTGTTTAAAAAAAAAAATAAATCTGAAACGTGCTGTCTGTTAATGTATTTTTTTTTTGTGCATACCCGGGTGGATTGTAACCGTTTTGTTGTGTTGGAATAAGGAAAAAAAACTATGGCTGTGTTAACTAAGAGTAAACTATTTTTTTTTTGTGTGTGTGGATGTAATGCAATGGCTTCTGCTAATTTCTTCTTTCGGCAGAGAAATTTGAAGAGGAAATTCCATCGTCTTACTGAACTCGAACCGTATTTGTACTGGATTACTGTTGCTTTCATAATGGACTGTGCATAGTGAACTCTTAAGCCCCCCTGCACCGTGCTACCCCTCTGCCTTATGGACTGTGTACCCCATCGTGTGGGGTTAGATAACATGGGCCAATGTCTCTATTGAGTGGAGTTTGCAAAAATGGACTGTATGCTCCGTCAAATGGAGTTGCCTTTGGACTGAAAAAAAAAAAAAAAAAAAAACAGGAGACAGTATGTTGAATGTATTTCTGCCTGTTATTTGCACTGTGAAATTATGTTGATGCATTTCATGTTTATATGAGGGGTGCTGGATTGGTGTTAAAGATAATCACCATCCAGAGTGGGGGTAGTGTTGCGGGACAAGGGTGGAGGGGAGAACTATTACTTTAAGATTGTAAGAATGTGGTTTTTGTAGTTCTAACGGAGTGTTTTATGGGTAGTGAAGTCCGGGAAGAAGCATGGTCGTAGTGTTGCTCTGTAAAAAATATGGGAGAGCCATAGAGTTGTTCTGTTACATTCCCTTGAACCACCCGGGAATTTATGTTCACTGCAATACAGCAGAATAATTGTATGGATATGTGCTGAAGAAATAAAAGCGGCATGTTTGGGATAATCCGGTCCAACTCATCATTTATACGAACATGAACTAAACGAACTGTTACACACAGCTGCTAAGAGCGCCGCTGGGGTAAAAGGTAACAACTGCAACAGCTGGCTGATCAGATCACAGACAGGGAACAACAATAGCCAGACTCACTTATTATTATTCTTAGTAATTTTAACAGAGCCAACCTCACCCGTGAACTGCCAAGATACAGACAGCACATTACATGCCCCACCAGAGACAGATATATATACTGGATCACTGCTACACAACAATAAAGGGTGCATATCATTCTGTCCCTAGAGCAAGTCTGGCTCAACTTCTTACGACCTACAGGCAGTAACTAAAATCTGCTAAACCTGAAATAAGGACTGTAAAGAGACTTTGAAATAGATGACTTGGACCGAATAATAAAGAAAGCAGCCAATAAGTGCTCAAAATAGATGAGAACTCCTTCAATACTATTTAAAAAGCATCCCAGGGTTATTCCTCAAGAAGATGGTTGAAAAAACGTCAAGAGTACATGTATGCAAATTCTAGGCAAAGGTGACTAAAATATAACACAGTTTTAATTTATTTTGGATTTTGTTTAGTCACAAGATATTTCCCATAGTTCCATGTGTGTTATTCCATAGTTTTGATGACTTTACTATGATTCTAAAATGTGAAAAAAAATTATAATAAAGAATGAGTAAGTGTTTCAAAACTTTTGACCGGTAGTGTATGCATCCCTACTAGGACTTATTTAACGTTTAACAATGACAAACCATGGTTTACAGTCGAAACTTGGGCAGATTTGTCAGGCCAAAGAGGATGCTTACAGAAGTGGGGATAAAATCAGGCCAGAAACATACTAAAAGTAGCTATTCTGAGAAGCTGAAAAACAAGTTTTCAGCTAACAACCCTGCATCAGTGTGGAGAGGCATGAAAAACATTACTAACTACAAGACACCATCCCCCAACACTGTAGGGAATCAACAACTGTCTGATGACCTGAATGTGTTTTACTGTATATTTGAAAAGCCCAGTTTCACACACATGCCCATTCTGACCTTCACTTAACACACACATCAACACTTCCTGCAACCACCCTCCTCCCCCTCCTGCTACTCAACCAGCACTTAAGATCTGTGAAGAGGATGTGTGCCGGGTCTTCCGGATACAAAAGACAAGGAAAGCATAGGGTTCAGACAGAGTTTCATCCACTTGTCTAAAATCCTGTGCTGACCAGCTGGCCCCCATCTTCACTGATCTTCAACAGATCACTGGAGCAGTGTGAAGTTCCCTGCTGCTTCAAATGCTCCACCATCATCCCCTTCCCAAAGAAACCCAAAATCAGAGGAATTAATGACTACAGAACCATTGCTCTGATTTATGTGGTCATGAAGTCATTTGAGAGACTGGTGTTGGCTGACCAGATGGACATCATTGGACCCTTTCTAGATCTGCTTCAATTTGCTTATCAAGCAAACAGGTCTGTGGATGATGCAGTCAACATGGGATTGCATCATATCCTGCAAAATCTGGACAGACCAGGGACATATGCAAGGATCCTTTTTGTGGACTTCAGTTTGGCTTTAAACACAATCATCCCAGCAATTCTTCACTTCCAGAACCTGTACGATCAGCACTGGTGCCCCTCACTGATGTGTGCTCTCCCCACTACTATTCTCCCTGTACACAAATTACAGCACTGACAAGGACCCCTCTGTCAAGCTCCTGAAATTTGCAGGCGACACTACTGTCATCGGCCTCATCCAAGATGACGACAAGTCTGCATACAGAGGAGAGTTTGAACAGCTGGCTGGAGCTGAATACGCTCAAAACAGTGGAAATGATAGTGGATTTTAGGAGGAACAACCCAACATTGACCCTGCTCACCATTCTAAACAGCACTGTGGCAGCTGTGGAGTCATTCAGTTTCCTGAGCTCTACCATCTCACAGCACCTTAAGTGGGAAACCCACATTGACTCCATTATGAAAAAGGGCAAGCAGAAATGTTACTTCTTTTGCCAGTTTAAGAAGTTTAATCTGTCACAGGCATTGCTAATCCAGTTCTACTCAGCAGTCATTGAGTCTTGTCCTCTGCACGTCAGTGACTCTCTGGTTTGGTCTAGCTATAAAATCAGATATCCGAAAACTACAAAGGACAGTTTGGACTGCTGAGTGGATTATTGGTTGCCCCTAACCTCCCTTCAAGAACTGTACACTTCCAAAGTGAAGAAAAGGGCTGGAAAAATCCCTCTGGACCCAACTCACCCAGCCCATTACCTCTTTGAACTGTTGTCTTCTGGCTGGCGCTACAGAGCACTGAGCACCAGAACCATCAGGCACAAGAACAGTTTTTTCCCTCAGGATATCCATCTCATGAACAATTAGAATTGCCCCATTGAGCAATAATTATGTGAAATACACAGCTTAGTCTATTCGTATTTCTCCAACAGATAGTACCTCTTCTGCCATTACATCCATTACCTGTTTGTACACACACATAAATATATATATATATATATATATATATACACTCACCTAAAGGATTATTAGGAACACCTGTTCAATTTCTCATTAATGCAATTATCTAATCAACCAATCACATGGCAGTTGCTTCAATGCATGTAGGGGTGTGGTCCTGGTCAAGACAATCTCCTGAACTCCAAACTGAATGTCAGAATGGGAAAGAAAGGTGATTTAAGCCATTTTGAGCGTGGCATGGTTGTTGGTGCCAGACGGGCCGGTCTGAGTATTTCACAATCTGCTCAGTTACTGGGATTTTTCTAGGGTTTACAAAGAATGGTGTGAAAAGGAAAAACATCCAGTATGCGGCAGTCCTGTGGGCTGAAAATGCCTTGTTGATGCTAGAGGTCAGAGGAGAATGGGCCGACTGATTCAAGCTGATAGAAGAGCAACTTTGCCTGAAATAACCACTCGTTACAACCGAGGTATGCAGCAAAGCATTTGTGAAGCCACAACACGCACAACCTTGAGGCGGATGGGCTACAACAGCAGAAGACCCCACCGGGTACCACTCATCTCCACTACAAATAGGAAAAAGAGGCTACAATTTGCAAGAGCTCACCAAAATTGGACAGTTGAAGACTGGAAAAATGTTGCCTGGTCTGATGAGTCTCGATTTCTGTTGAGACATTCAGATGGTAGAGTCAGAATTTGGCGTAAACAGAATGAGAACATGGATCCATCATGCCTTGTTACCACTGTGCAGGCTGGTGGTGGTGGTGTAATGGTGTGGGGGATGTTTTCTTGGCACACTTTAGGCCCCTTAGTGCCAATTGGGCATCGTTTAAATGCCACGGCCTACCTGAGCATTGTTTCTGACCATGTCCATCCCTTTATGGCCACCATGTACCCATCCTCTGATGGCTACTTCCAGCAGGATAATGCACCATGTCACAAAGCTCGAATCATTTCAAATTGGTTTCTTGAACATGACAATGAGTTCACTGTACTAAAATGGCCCCCACAGTCACCAGATCTCAACCCAATAGAGCATCTTTGGGATGTGGTGGAACAGGAGCTCGTGCCCTGGATGTGCATCCCACAAATCTCCATCAACTGCAAGATGCTATCCTATCAATATGGGCCAACATTTCTAAAGAATGCTTTCAGCACCTTGTTGAATCAATGCCACGTAGAATTAAGGCAGATCTGAAGGCGAAAGGGGGTCAAACACAGTATTAGTATGGTGTTCCTAATAATCCTTTAGGTGAGTGTATATACATACTGTATATATTGTCATATTGTCTTATTGTGTATTTCTATATATACTTATATTTTCTATTAATGTTTTATTTTTATTCAATTTGTTATTATCTCTGTATTGTTGTTGTATTGTTTGTGCACTGGAAGCTTCAGTCACCAAGACAAATTCCTTGTATGTGTAAGCATACTTGGCAATAAAGCTGATTTCACACATACACACACTCAAAAAAACAATTCTGTCATCATTCACTCACCTTCACCAAACATAGATAAATGTTCATGCAGCCCTTTTCCATACAATGAATGTGGATTGGGACACATTTTTTCACAGTAAATTTTTTTTAAAAGTAGTCCATAGTACAAAGTCTTCTGAAGTCATACAATAGTTCTGTGTGAAAGTTATTCACTGAAAATCTTGTCTTGTTCTATCTAAAAAATCTATATATAAATAAACAAAATGGTGTGTTGATGCTTCATAAAACGGCATCAGTTCTTGCACGTGTTCTAAGTAAATGCACTGCAGTAATTTGAATATGTGAGATTTGAGTGGAGTTCTGCTATCTTGTGACTTCAAAAGACTTGGAAAATACTGTTTGAGTCTTATAGATGATCTTTATGATGCTTTCATGGTGCATTGTAGTCCTTTTAGGTGTGTGGAAGTCACTGGTCACATTATGCTTTTATTATATGAAAAAAGTGGTGTGAACATTCTAGTAAAAATCTTTTTTAAGTTCTGCTGATAAAAGAAAGTCAATTTGTTTTTTATGTGTGTTTGAGTTTCTTTGCATGTGTATTGAAATTCAAAACATGCCGTTATGCATGAAATAATAAGCATGGAATGTGAACATCAAAAATAGACAATAGATTTTACTGACACACATACAGAGAGAGAGAGAGAGAGAGAGAGAGAGAGAGAGAGAGAGAGTTCAAAAGCATATTGAGAAACATTCATGAAAGCAGATTGAATGGAATGATTCTGTCACACTGAAAACTATTGAAAATAATGTATGGTTAGATGGAAAAATACATGATTGTTTAAATGATTTTGCTCTAGTAGTTGCTCTAGTTCTGGCTTCAAATGTTAGAAATCTTTTTCCGATTAACACTCTTTATTGATTCACATAAATGAAACAGAAAAGCAAAACATATATACAGAGAATCAACTTTTAACCCCATTATTCCCTTTCCTCTTCCATCCCCAAAGAACTACCTGTCAGCAAATCATAACACTGGCTAGCACCCAATGCTAGCCAGTGTTATGATTTGCAGACAGGTAATTTATGTATTTATTGCCTATTTTAATGACTTCCCCATCGCCTAAAATACAGAGTCTGGGGCAAAATATAATTTGAGTGTCGAATACGTAACACATAAAACTCTGAACCATCAACCAAAATTCTTGTATCTTAACACACATTAAAAAATATGGGTTGTGTCCCATCTTCTGATCACAGCAAGAAGGTTTGTCTTTAAGATTAAGTCTATACAATCTACAGGTGGTCCAATAGAATCGATAGAATAGAAATAGAATGCGCACCCTTGCATCTCTAGATGTAGACTTGATGTTTTATAGAATCCTAGCCCACACTCCCTCCTCCAAGTTCAAATATTTCTCCCATAATCTTTTGATTGAATTTGAAGCTCTGTCGCCCAGACTCTAATTAGCAGGGAGTAATACACTGATGCATCATGACCTTTTCCAAAAGCAGTAATCATCTCTCCCAGAGTATCTGCCACTTTAGGGGGGTGTTTGCTACTACCAAAAATAGTACAGAGGAGGTGGCTGTAAATACCTGAAGAATATTTTAAAAGGATCTCAACACTCCACTCTCATATAGGTCAACAAGCGTATTAACCTCCCTCACAATCCACTCTGACCAGCAGAAAGGGGAATTATTAATGCATAATTTGGGGTTCAGCATATGCTCGAAGCAATATATAGATAACGGGGTGTAACTTAACTTCTCTGGTTAGTTGATAGAAAGGCTTTGCAATTAAAAAACAGGGGCAAGAACGTACTCTTCAATACTGAGACTGAAAGCATAATATTAAAACAAAATCTTGGGTAGGCCTTGCCCACCTTCAATCGGCCTATGTAATTTACTGAAATGTAGTCTGGGATGTTTACCATTCCAAATAAAGGACTTTGCATCTAATAAAATAATCTGAAATGAATCCATTAATTTGAACCACCGCTACCGGGTGTCTATAAAGTAACTTAATACACCCAATATAAGTATCCCTGAACCCGTACATTTCCAAAAAGATAATCCCATTCTACCATATCAAACGCCTTTTCGGCATCAAGTGAGATGGCTGCGACTGGAGTCTGATCATGCGCCTCTGCTCACATGACACTAATGAAACACCTACTGTTAACAGAAGAGTTACGGCCTGAATAAACCCCACCTGATCTATATGTATAAGAGATGTCATAACTTTACTTAATCGGTAAGCCAAAAGTTTTGACAATATTTTAACGTCTAGCTGGATCAGGGAAATTGGATGTAACTCTTACACTCACTTGGATCTTTGTCCTTTTTAAGAATCAGACTGATCCGGGCTTGTGTCATGGTTGGCGGAAGCATTCCATTCTTTAATGATTCCGTATAAACTTCTAGCAAAACGGGTGCCAGTTTTGTTACGTAAGATCTACATAATCAGCAGCAAAGCCGTCTGGCCCCATAGCCTTGCCTGTAGGCAAGGCCTTAATTCCCTCATAAAGCTTCTCCAAGGTTATCTCAGAATCAAGAGAATTGTTTTGCTCAGTCGTCAGTTTAGGAAGTTCTAATGATTCCACAAGGTTTCTAATATTCTCATCAGTAAATGAAGATGTGGAAATATAGAGATCAAGAATTGTTTAAAAGCATTATTAATATCAATGGCCAAGGTAAATATTTCACCACCAGCAGATTGGGAATGGTAGAAAAAGACTCTCTCTGCTTTATATATCTAGCCAGAAGTTTCCTTACCTTGTCCACCAACTGAAAGTATGACTGTCTTGTCCTGAATAGCCAAAACTCCACCTTCTGTGACAAAATAGTATTATATCTGTATTTCAATCGGGTCAATTCCCTGAGGCCATTAGATGACATTCGGCACTTTTAATATTCCCTTCCAATTCCACAAGTTTTTGTGCTTTGGATTTTTTGGTTAATGAGACATACTGCATGATCCGACCCCTAAGAACTGCCTTAAGTGCCTCCCAAGCCATGCCCACAGAGGATACTCAGGACCAGTTGGTCTCCATATAGACATTGATTTCATCCTTTAGCATTTGTTGGAATTCAGGATTTTGCAAAAAGTATACATTAAAATGCCAACTATATGATTTATTTTTCTCCATATGAGATCCAGGGCATGATCCGAGACAAAAATGTTCCCAATTGAGCAATCAGCAACTGATGAAATGAGGGACTTATATATATATATATAAATATCTATTCTAGAGTAAATCTTATGGACTGATGAAAAAAATGTATAGTCCCTCCCAGATGGGTTCACAGTTCTCCAAATATCAGTAAGACCAAGATTTGTACACATCCTGAGATGCATCAATGTTGCTCTAGGGGGCTTGCACACTTTTGCTTCACTATAATCACTGGCTTCCGTGTCACGGCCGTCCGCACGTTCACTGACTTCCTCTATCCTCTGCGCTTTCATGTTCGTCACTTCTCACCGGAGATTACATTATGCCTACGTCATATGCCGGAACTCGACTCTCTCGTGAATGCACAGATGGCCGTTACCGGAAGCCAGTGATTATAGTTTATAAAGTTATAAATATGGATATTTTTCTTACAAAAACGCATAACTTCTGAAGGCCTTTATTAACACCCTGGAGACATATGGATTACTTTTTTGATGGATGGATGCACTTTTTTGGGCTTCGAAATCTAAGGTAACATTTATTCTGATTATAAAGCTTGGAAGAGCCAGGATATTTTTTTTAATATAACTCTGATTGTGTTTGGCTGAAGAAGAAAGTCATATACACCTAGGATGGCTTGAGGGTAAATAAAGTATGGTATCATTTTCATTTTTGGGTGAACTAACCCTTTATTATTAGCCAAAATAAGACTTTTTCCTGAATTTCTGCTAAAACAATAATGACTTTTCCTAGTTCATCTTTTTATCTGTTTGAGACATTTGAATTGTAGATGTTTACTTATCAGTGTAATGACTCCCCTACTCTTACTTGAGCCAGCACTACAGAAAACATGTCCACCCCATATCTTTCCAAATTTGTCAGCTTCCTGTGGAGAAAGGTGCATTTCTTGAAGAAACACTATATCATATTTCTTACACTTAAAAAGACAACCAACTTTCCCTCATTTTATGGGGTGCCCCAACACATTCACTTTCTATGAGGAAAGAGATAATCCCCTCATATCAACATTTAACATTTTGACATATAAGAAATAAGAAATCGTGTGTCAAAAACAAGATTATAAATTCCACATTCCAACATTAATGCAACAATCAAAAATGTAACATCCCCATAAAAAAACAAACAGAAAAAAGAAAATGTGCACATTAACCCCGTACACGACAGTGGCAACTGCCGTTCATCCCTGCAAACTCAAACAGTCCATGCACGCCTACGAGAACCACCGCGACAACCTTGCCATCGATTGCTAAAGTCTGGTGTTTCTATACAAATTTTGAGAGACAGAATTGCAGAGCAAAAGATAATCTATAAACAAACTCCAGCCAATAGATGGAATAAGCACAAAGAGCATGTAGATTCATCCTTAAAACTGTCCTGAAGGTGCGTTACTCTATAAAATAAACTCCTGCCACTAAGCGGAACCAGCACAAAAAGATTGCGCAGGTTCCTCAAACAGTCAAGCGAATGTTCAGTGAGCCAGTCCACTCGGCTAAAATGTGAGTGCAACAAGATGACTTACTCCATTGACTTTATGAAGGACATCGCTTGCTCTGGGCATGTAAATGTTTTACGGCCATCCTTAGAATCGATTCTAAATTTTGCTGGGAATATCAGTGCAAAAGCAACCTTCCATTGATGTCTAAGTTTCTTGCATTCCTTGAATCTATCAAGTTTCTCTCTTGTCGAATTCGCAACGTCTGGGAACAAAAAAATGCTGTTGTTCTGCCAAGAAAGCCTTCCTTTACTACTCACCTCACGTAACACAAGATCTTTATCGGATGATCTTAGAAGTTTGGCCAGAATTGATCGGGCCTGTCTCCCTGATCTCTGTGAGCTCGTTCGATTACAAGCTTATGGCCTGTTATGTCGAGCAGATTTGGAAGGAGCCCATCCAGGAATTTCACCATATCCTGTCGCTCTGCTCCCTCATACGGATGTTATTCCACTGGCTACGGTCCTCCATGTCCTCCAACTTCTCCCAGACATGCTCCAAATCCACCTTGGTCGCTAGCGGATATGCAGATAATTCCCTCTCTGATGACTCCAGGTAATCAATCCATTTCTCGACATCCCACACTTGTAACTAACTCAGTGAACTTCATCTCCATCTCCATGGCAGTGATTGTTCTACATATCACAGCAAGATCCTCCAAGTCAGCAACAACCTTTGTCAACATTGCCGATATGCTCAGCATCTCTTGCCACATTTTCTGCACCTCCCTACTAAGTCCACTTCCAGGCTTGTGGCCTGCTCAGGGGTGTAAGCTTGAGCATGTAAGTGTCTTTTAATGTCTCCAGAGCATGAGAATTTCAAATTCT
Organism: Xyrauchen texanus; assembly: GCF_025860055.1. Classification (NCBI taxonomy): domain Eukaryota; kingdom Metazoa; phylum Chordata; class Actinopteri; order Cypriniformes; family Catostomidae; genus Xyrauchen; species Xyrauchen texanus. Next base: position 2,970,139 of record NC_068276.1, read on the forward strand.
TTGACATATTGTACTCTTAGAACAGTTGTGGTACAGAGTGTATAGAATCTCACAGGTTTATGTCATTAAAAGTGTTAAAACTAGCAAAGTGTGCAGAGCTTGCCATTCACATGTCCGATCCTTGCATGGTGTCCGAATTGGCTTAAAAGTTAGAAATCAAAATTTTTGGTTCTATACTTTTGGGTATATTAAACATATAGGAGAGAGCGGGGCCTTTGTCACACCTTTTACACCAGTGAATATTTCTCATGATAGGTTTGTTTGTCAGTTTCTGTGTAGTCACAAACATTCAAGTTTTGACCACAAAAAAAGCTGTTATTGTCCTAGAAAAACAGACTCATGTCCACCTTTTGTGACAACATGTCAAAATCAAAAGGAAGCCTTTAAATCACAGTCAGTGAAACAAATCAAACTCAAAATGGAATGTTCTTAAAAAGCAGATGGAAAACGACAGCAGACAGTGACCTTAAAAAGGGTCTGTGTGTGTTTGTGTGTGTGCGTGTGTGCGTGTTTGTGACTGAGTGTCACATCACTGTTTTTTGATGAGTTTCGTTGCTTGAAATGTTATGCCATTTGTCTTTCCATCTGTCTGTCTGCTCTAATTATTTTTTATAAATGAAAATGCAAAGAGTACAGTATAATGTTAAAGGAGCACACAGAAGTTTTTTGCTAATAGATAAACTTTTAAATATATAAATCATGATTGACTGAACAGCACATTTTTACTGTGACATGGGTAACTTGTTTTTTGTGTGATGCTGCATCTACACCACTAGGTGTCAGAGGGACATAAGCATGAAAACTACTGCGTGCACCACAGTTCCCTGTCAAAAAGCTACACTTTGATGCTGCGCTGATTTGGCACTTTGGGAACAACTTTAGGTGTGACCAGCTGTGAATGTGTCAATGAAATTGACCAGAATTTATAGCCTCTGCCGGTGTAATCATTGGATGCACCTGTAGCAGGGCTATAAATAGATGCGTCACAGGTGCATCGTCAGATCTTTTGTCTTCAGATCATTCTGTGTGTGTTGTGCTTCTTGACCATCAGAACTTTCTACTTTTCTCTGTTAGGAGTTCCAATTGTTTGGCAGTGCGCAGAAACCTTTCTCTTTTCTATAAAAAAAAGAAGAAAAAGAATGACTGATAAACAAAGCAAGCAGTGTGTATTCCCATGCTTACGCTCTATGGCTGTATACTGTATATATTCTCATTCATGGAGGAAACCTTATACTTCCCGTGTCTTCGCACGGGGGTATTCAGTGATGCCGCCGGTAGAAGAGACACTTGCGGTTTATCTCTCGCCTGGCTCGGCATCATCACTAAAGAGACCCACTTGCCCCACAATGCTGTGCAGGACCACCTGCACGCTTGTGGGGAAGGCTTATCAGGCAGCAGGTCATTCTGGTGCTGCCCTGCACGCTATGGCAGTGTTACAGGCGTACCAGGCTGATCTGCTGAAGGACATGAGTGTGGGCACCACGGTCGACGAAGAGGCTTTCTCCGAGCTTTGTTGAGCCACGGATCTGCCTCTCCACGCAACCAAGCAGACGGCTCACACCATTGACCGGTCTATGTCTGCTTTATTCAGCACAGAGGGACACTTATGGCTCAACATGTAGGGCATCAGAGAAAAGGACAACATTTTCCTTCTCGATGTCCTGGTTTCGCCTTCTGGCTTATTTGGTGATGCTATGAATGTAGTTATCAACAGCTTTCAGGAGGCAAAGAGAGTCCCGAGGAAGCCTTCGGGCATTTCCTTCCTTGCCGCACTCAGGGGGAGGGGCCGTTGGCCACCCAGCCCCACCCCGGGTCTTCTAGAAGGTAGGCTCAAAAACAAAATGTGGCGAGTCATGCTCCCCCTCGTAGAGACTGGGGGCCAGCTCGTCGCCCTCAGCAGCCCCCAAAGCAAGACCTAAGGGCAGTCATTTCTGAGAAGAAAAAACCCTGATGGTCTTGCGCCCAGCCTTGTGGTGATAGCCCACCTCGGGACGGGGCATGTGTATCATCCACTTTGACCCTCCCGATACCCCCACAAAACCTCTCCATTCCCACCGCCTCTGGTGTTTCGGGAGTTAGAGGCTTCCAGCAAAATGTTGGGTGTACCTTTGCTTACTTGCCTTAGTCCAGGATACGGAACACTCGACATCCCCTCAACAGGAAGTGTCAAAATTAATACCCATCTCAGGGAACCTGGCAGCGTGGAAACTTCTGCCAGGTATTTCTATGTGGGTCCTAAGAACAGTAGAAAAAGGCTGGTTTTTCTTTTGGCAATTACTTCTCTAAAAAGAATTGGGGATCTACAGGAATGTTTGCCCCAGGTATGGCTAAAGCAATTTTGCACCCTCATCCTGACTACCTGCCTAAGGTTCCTTTCTCAACTGTACATCTGGTCACTCTTGAAGCCTTCTGCTCCCCGCTGTTTACAACACCGGAGCAGGAAAGACTTCACAGACTTTGTCCAGTCCGTGCCCTTTAGACTTATGTTCACTAGGGTAAGTTTTGATATGCCTTGACATTTGTGCTTTTTTCAGTTGCTTAAAAACACATAAATGGCTAAAGTCTGATAACACTGTATTCAGCACAAACTGGGCTACAATAATATGTGAGCAACATGTGTGTACATGTTTGTATTTTTAAGAAAATAACGTTTATGCATAGTTTTTGAAGTAATTGAAATAAGGCCATATAACACATACTAAACATTTGTCCACAAGACTTTTGAGAACTGGATCTTGTAGCCTAGAGTTTTTACTACAAAATGATGTGAAAACCATCCTGATCACTCATTCATACAAAACAATATAGTACATTAACTTTTGTAAGACACTTTGTGTTAGAAAGGTCATATGCGAGGAGGCGTGAACTATCACCATTTAAAAGAAGTCTGTTCTACTCACCAAAACTGCATTTATTTGATCCAAAACACAGTAAAAACAGTGATATTTTGAACTATTTTTACAATATAAAAGAACAGCTTTCTATTTGAATATATTGTAAAATGCAATTTGTGATCAAAGCTGAATTTTCATCATCATTACTGCAGTCTTCAGTGTCACATGATCCTTCAGAAATCATTATAACACACTGATTTTCTAATATGGGCATATTTAAAGTGTGTTTTACTCATTTAACCTGAACACATATTTGCAAGAACAAGCTTTGTTGATGATAATGAGGCAGCATAAACACTAGATAAAATATAATCTAAACATTCATATTATTTTTATATCATATTTATATCATACAGCATACAATTTAAATACCTGCTTTAGCCAAAACAGCATTGAAATGTAACTAAAACTTGCTTATTAGGACATATTTCAAATTTCAATACTCTGAATCCTGGCTGGCAAGTCTGGAAACAGTCCCACTAGTAAAATATAAACATGTTTATATAAAATAGCATGTCAGCTAATGAAAACTAAATGACTTACTCATCTGAAATTGTATCCTCGGCTGGATCAAGTCTCTCTTCAAAATACAAACATTCATCAGAGTCCAGCTCTTCTTCTGAGGAAATGTTAACTCTTCGTCACTATCCAGGAGTTTTCTAACTTGTATTGTGCTGTCTTTCAAACGTGCAAAAAAGTGAATTACTTGTTTTTAAGGCACAGTCAGGGCGTTCCTGATTTGCCTTGATCATCTCAGCACATTAGCGTATGAATGGCGCCCTCTGCCCGTGGGTGTGATCATATTAGGGATAATTAACTGAGCCAGGAGAAATTGTACATCACTATGTTTCGTACAGATTACATTGCAGGAGAATATTTGTTTTAAATTTGAATTGTTTTATTTAAAAGTAGACATTTTAAGCTTTCTTTAGATATGTGTTTAATGTTTGTGTGAAAAGTATTCACGGAGTTTCAGTTCATTTTTGTGACGTGTTTCTGAAATATGCTCGTGAACAGAGACTGCTGAAAGCTCACCCTTTTTAATTTCTTTATTTTACAAAAGCACAAGGTTTTGTTGTTATTGTGAGTGTACACAAATAAAAGTAGACCCTTTATAGCAGGTGTGTCAAACTCGGTTCCTTGAGGGCCACAGTCCTGCAGACTTTAGCTCCAACCCTAATTAAAAACACCTGAACCATCTAATCAAGGTCTCCAGGAGTGCTTGAAGATTACATGGAGGTATTTTGCCCCAAAATGGAGAATTTTAAATTGTTTCCGCTGTAATGATGAAAAAATCCAGCAGGACGTGTCCGTCGATCCCAGAGGGTTAAACAAAGACAAGACAGAGGTCATTGTATTTGGCAACAAAGGTGAACATATACCTTGACTCCAGGGGTCTAAAGACAAAAAATCAAATCAGGAAACTTGGTGTCATTTTGGAGTCAGACCTTAGTTTCAGTAGTCACATCAAAGCAATAACTAAATCAGCCTACTATCATCTGAAAAATATAGCCAGAATTAGATGTTCTGTATCCAGTCGAGACTTAGAGAAACTTGTCCATGCATTCACTACTGCAGTGGACTACTCACTGGCCTTCCCAAAAAGACCATTAGACACCTGCAGCTCATTCAGAATGCTGCTCTCAGTATTCTCACTCGAACCAAAAACTTCTGAGCACATTACTCCTCAGGTCTTTACACTTGATTATAAAGTAATATACAACAGTTAGTTCCGGTCCTCGAATCTGATTGGATGAGAGATGTTCCATGAGCACTGATGGTTTGACGCTTCACTGTGTGTGTATCACTCCACTCGTGTTCGTGCCGTTCTAAACTAAAGTGTAAGAGCAGTGCAACACTGTTAAGAGCTGTGGAATGTCTTTTTTCTTTACATGTATTGTTTTTTTGACATTACATATGTTAACCAGCAGGTGGTGACCAAAGATAATTTTGTGTGTAATATGAGCAATATAGGTGACGTGAAGTGAATCCACGTCAGTTTGTACATAAAGCAGCTCTTCGTGATTGCTTGTATCACTACTACACTATTAAAGCAAGGACTTACCGGACTTTCTACATTGGATTAGGCACACTGTTTAAAAGGACATTGCGGTTTCTTTTGTGAATGACTCTTGCACACAGGCTACTACGAAATAGGGAGAATTACCCCCGCTTGGACACTATATTTCCTCTGAGAAAGCTGATCTTCAGAAAGCTGACAGCATCTCTTTACTTGGGTGTGGCAACAGGTGATCACACATGCTCCATCTCTTTCTCTCTCTCTCTCTCTCTCTTTCTCGCCACCTTTCTGATGAAACCCATTTCTACTCACTGGCCTTCCCAAATAGTAGCCATATTTAAATCCAGACTGAAAACATCTGTTCAGTTGTGCATTTTTTTATAAATTTTTTTGATAGGGACACAGCATGTTGATGAACATTTGTACAGAATACAAGATGTAAACAAGCCGGATTATAGCAGTATTGCTAATTTACGTCCGTAGTCCCTAGGCAGGTACACACAAATAACAAATACTCACTATACACAAGACTCAACTAAAAAACACAATACATAAAAACACATCACAAAAATTAGTAAGAAAAATGTTTACACACTTGATTTTTCATAAGCCACTTCTTAAGATGTTCTTTAAAAGTGTGATAAGTAGAACATTGTCGTATTGACTGTGGCAAACTATTAAAATATTTGCTCCCTATCACTGATAAAACTTTCTGGCCAAAGGATGTTCGCCTATTTGGTACTTCTCAGTCCCGTCTACTGACAGACCTGGTACCAATACCACAATCTCCCCTCTGTTTAATAAACTCCTTCAATGGAGGTGGAGCAAGGCCATGCCAGACCTTATAAACAAAGCACGCATAATTCAAATTTTTACAATTTTCAAAACTCAATAGATTATGTTTCTTATTTATATTACAGTGGTGAAATGAAAGGTTTTTTTTATCAAACACTTTTAGCGCCTTCTTATACAGTATTTCTATTGACTTAAAAATTGAGTTACTCGTAAAAGACCAACTACTGAAGCAATACTGCATATGTGAAAAAATTCACTGAGCAGCACTGAATCATTTTGCTTTTGTCTTTCTTTCAGTTCCATTTTATTCTTTTTATTTTATATAACTTTACATTTGTATTTATTTTATTACGTTTTATTCTTATTTCATATTCTTAATTGCTTTTTTTTATCTATTTGGTATTTTCTTTTGAATTGGCATGTAAAACTCTTTGAATTGCCCTTGTGTATTAAAAGTGCTCCATAAATAAACAGAAGAAGAGTTTTTCTCTTGTACGATATAAATAGCCTTCGTCTAAAACCTAGATATTATTATTAGTAAGCTATCGATATTTGTTTATTAAAAAAATTTATTCAAAGCCAATAAAGTATTAAACGTTAATTAATTTATACATTAGTGGATATAAAATGTTGACTTTTGATGAATCACCCAATCATTGTTGGATTGCTTTATGAAAGTTCTGAGGAGATATGCTTCAATTATAATATAGGGGAATTTTGTAACTGCAGCAGTTTTTTTTGTTGTTTGTTTTTTTAATGTAGGAATTTAAGTCATTGTCTGTTTTATTGTTCATTAATTATTAGCCTTTGATTAACCTTACCATTCAGATCCTAAAGATCTACCTTGATGGCATTTGTCATGCAGTGTAGTTACTGTAAATACAGCTGCCCCAGTGAAATCAACCTTTATTCTGTTGCTTTTAATGGAGGAAACCTTTAAATGTCTATAGATCACAGGTTAGTTTACTGAAATACATTGACCTCTTCTAGGTATTATTCTATAGTTCTTCTTTTGGCTACAAAATGCATTTACATGTTTGAAAGTTCATGCACATTTTTCATTGATTACTTTCTTTTAACAAATGTGCGGTTATATTTAATAAGCTGTCATGGTTTCCATGTGGCTAATTTCCTCGAGTGTTTAAGATGGGTAGATTTAGAGAAGACCTATACCAGAGGATGGAAAATGAACATCTTGACGTGATGAGGACGACCTCTCACAGGCAGCGAAGCAGACATGTATAAGCATTCTGGAGGTAACTGAGGTCACGGAGGACCTATCTGACGTTCCCGTGGCTTTATAATGCTCCTTAGACTTCTCTGTGTGGATTTGAGGCAGTGCAGAACATCTCTGTGAGATGGGGAGAAAAGTGCACCAACAGAGCTCAGTCCCTTAAGAGTAAGCTGTTTAAAGTGTAGATACTTTTAATGAAGATGCTTTGAGTTTGAGGATTTTCAGATGTTGTTGGTGGTGTTCAGATGTGATGGTATTTTGTGGAGTGGTGCATTTAGAATTTTATAGACATTCTTCCTTTTGGAGATACTATTGTTCAGTCATTATCACAAAATATTTCATGTTCATGTGGCAGTGTTTTACAGATGGGAGCACTTCTGTTTTATAGAACATCCTTATCATTTTGAAAGGGAAACACAGATGTGTGTTCCTCCTACATGCTGCAGTTCTGTCAAACAATTAACTGTGATGCTTTATTTTAATAGCATAGCATTAAATCATTTTTGCTTATAATTATGTGATTTAAAAACATCTTGAATCAGAGGATGTTTTATTCAAAGTAACAATATTTGTGGTTTGGTTAACCTGTGGCAAATATTTCAAGGGTTCACCCAAAAATGAATCATTTACTCACCCTTATGCAATCTCAAACTCACATGACTTCCTTCTGCTGAACTTAAATATATTTTCATACATGTCTGATTGTGGCAGTGGGGGCGTGGTCAAGCGCCCGTCTGGGAGAGGAAAGCGGTAAGGGCGCTTACACCTGAGCTAAATTATGCCTAACACCTGTCTCTAATTCCAGTGAGCACGAGGAGAGCAGCATAAAAGCAGACACAGAGCCTCCAGTCAGAGAGAGACGACAAGCCAACTCAGTGCGCTTGTATTACATTGTGGGTTGTAAAGAAAGAGAATAAAAGCTTACCTTGTGCTGAACACCTGTTTCCTGTCCTCCTTCCTGTGGGAAGCGTTACACTGGTGCCGAAACCTGGGAGTTGTTCATCCAAGTATGGAGATGGGTCGCCCCGTAGAGTCCTCCCAGCTGACGGAGGTCCTCCAATCCCTCGTGACACTACACCAGAGCCACCAACAATCCCTGCTTGAGCTCCGGCAGGACCAGGATCGCCGGTTTTTTGAGATCATGCGGGCTCAGGCAGAGGACCGGCACGCCATCCGAGCCTCCTCAGCCAGGAGGCCGCGCCGCCACAGCCGTGAACCCGGACACCGGCTCCACGCTGCCCCCGCCCACGTTACAGAAGATGGGGGTAGCAGACGATCCTGAGGCCTTTCTGGATTTGTTTGAGCGAACGGCAGAAATCTGGGGCTGGCCGCATGAACAATGGGCAGTCCGCCTAGTTCCTCTCCTGTCCGGGGAAGCTCAACTCGCGGCTCAACAACTGCCGGCAACTAACCTCCTGGGGACCCACTCCGCCGTTGGGGGGGGAGTGGTAGATAATCTCCCGGGTGGGGATTCCGAAAGAAATCCTCACCGATCAAGGCACGACTTTTATGTCACGAACACTTCGCGAACTTTACGAGCTCTTGGGCATTAAATCGATTCGCACTAGCGTTTACCATCCGCAGACTGATTGCCTAGTGGAACGATTTAATAAAACGCTCAAGAACATGATTCAGTAAATTGCATTACACGATGACGCTAGAAATTGGGATAAGTGGCTAGACCCCTGTTGTTTGCAGTACGAGAGGTCCCACAAGCCTCCACAGGGTTCTCCCCATTTGAGCTGCTGTACGGGCGACGCCCCACGGTGTCCTTGACGTCATCCATGGCGTGGGAGGAGGGACCTTCTAATAGCAAAAATGAAATTCAGTTCGTTCTCGATCTTAGAGCAAAACTCCACACACTGGGGCGATTAACACAGGAGAATTTGCTCCAAGCTCAAGAACGCCAACGCCGGCTGTATGACAGGGGTGCTTTCGGGATAAGGTACTCAGTATTACTCCCAACATCGAAGCTCTAAATTACTCGCCAAGTGGCAAGGACCCTTTGAGGTCACCACGACGAGTAGGGGATCTCGATTATGAAGTTAAGCGTACCGATAGAGGGGCGCACGTCAAATTTATCACCTCAACCTCCTGAAATTATGGAGGGAGGAGGTGGCCTCTGTGACGTTGGCCACGGTAGTTCCGGAGAGGGCGGAGCTCAGACCGGAGGTAAACAAAAACTACAATCTTAACACTCCGGTTACTTGTGGAGACCAACTCTCACCGTGGCAACTCACAGAGGTTTCCGAATTACAAAAAGAATTTGCGGATGTGTTTTCCCCTCTCCCGGGCCGTACAAACATCATACAGCACCACATCGAGACCGAGCCGGGCGCGGTGGTGCGTTGCCGCCCCTATCGCTTACCCGAACATAAAAATAAAATAGTTCGGGAGGAATTAGATGCGATGCTTGATATGGGCGTAATAGAGGAATCCCACAGTGATTGGTCCAGCCCGGTTGTTCTTGTTCCCAAGGGTGATGGGTCTGTTCGATTCTGTGTGGATTACAGAAAAGTCAACGCGGTGTCTAAATTTGACGCGTACCCAATGCCCCGTGTTGATGAACTGCTCGATCGGGTAGGTACTGCTCGATTTTATTCGACCTTGGATTTAACAAAGGGTTATTGGCAGATCCCCTTGACACCAATGTCCCGTGAGAAAACAGCCTTCACTACGCCGTTTGGATTACACCAATTTGTGACACTTCCTTTCGGTTTGTTTGGGGCTCCGGCCACGTTTCAGCGACTCATGGATCGGATCCTCAGACCTCACACCACGTACGCCGCTGCCTATTTAGATGATATTATCATTTATAGCAATGATTGGCAGCGGCACATGCAACATCTGAGGGCCGTCCTGAGATCGCTGCGTGCGGCGGGCTCACAGCAAACCCTAAGAAGTGCTGCGATTGAGCGTGTGGAGGTACGGTATCTGGGGTTCCACTTGGGTCATGGCCAGGTGCGTCCCCAAATTGATAAGACCACGGCGATTGCGACTTGCCCTAGACCTAAGACCAAAAAGGGGTGAGGCAGTTCCTGGGGCTGGCTGGCTATTATAGAAGGTTTGTGCCTAATTATTCGGACATCACCAGCCCGCTGACTGACCTCACTAAAAAGGGGGCTCCAGATCCGGTCCAATGGTCAGAGCAGTGCCAACAGGCGTTTATGCAGATTAAAGCCGCACTTTGCGGGGGGCCGCTTCTTCATGCACCTGATTTCTCTCTCCTTTTATTTTGCAGACGGACGCTTCAGACAGAGGGCTGGGGGCCATACTCTCGCAGGTGGTGGAGGGGAGGAGCCCAGTGCTGTACATTAGCCGGAAGCTCTCTTTGAGGGAGACTAAGTACAGCACCGTGGAGAAGGAGTGTTTGGCCATCAAGTGGGCGGTCCTCACCCTCCGGTATTACCTGCTGGGGCGGGCCTTCACCCTCTGCTCGGATCACGCCCCACTCCAGTGGCTCCACCGCATGAAAGATACTAACGCCCGGATCACCCGTTGGTATCTGGCTCTCCAGCCCTTTAAATTCAAGGTGGTCCACAGACCGGGGTGCAGATGGCTGTCGCCGACTTTCTCTCCAGAAATGGGGAGTGGTAGGCAGGCTGGATGGTGCCCGGCCTGAGTCGGGCGGTGGGGGTATGTGGCAGCGGGGCGTGGTCAAGCGCCCGTCCGGGAGAGGAAAGCGGTAAGGGCGCTTACACCTGAGCTAAATTATGCCTAACACCTGTCTCTAATTCCAGTGAGCACGAGGAGAGCGGCATAAAAGCAGACACAGATCCTTCAGTCAAGAGGGACGACAAGCCAACTCAGTGCGCTTGTATTACATTGTGGGTTGTAAAGAAAGAGAATAAAAGCTTACCTTGCGCTGAACACCTGTTTCCTGTCCTCCTTCCTGTGGGAAGCGTTACACTGATGTATTTATATCTATACAGTAAAAGTCAAAGGGATCCAGTGGTTTAACCTTCTGGGGTCAATGGACGCGCGACGGGCATGTCCTGCTGGATTTTTCCGTCATTACAACGGAAACAACTTAAAACACACACACAGTCACACTCACGCAGAGTCATACATACACACAGTCACACATACACACACACACACACACACACACACACACACACACACATACGTTGGTCTGTCTATCATTATGAGGACTTTCCATAGACATAATGACTTTTATACTGTACAAACTATAGATTCTATCCTCTAAACCTAACACAACCCCTAAACCTAACCCTCACAGAAAACATTCTGCATTTTTACTTTTTCAATAAAACATTGTTTAGTATGATTTTTAAGCGATTTGAATTATGGGGACACTAGAAATGTCCTCATAAATCACATTTATAGCATAATACCCTTGTAATTACTAATTTGTAACTTACAAAATTGTCCTCATAAATCACAAAAACACGCACACACACACTCACACACACACACACACACACACACACACACACACACACTCTCACACACACACACTCACACACACACACACACACACACTCACACACACACACATGCACACACACACACTGCCATTATTTCAAATTTAAGGCTTATCAAGAGGATAAATTTTTTTAATTAATTTTTTTATATAGAACCAATTTGCAGATGATTGTTTAGACATCTTTACATGTAATTCAATTAAATTCATATAATTTTATTTCTTGCTTAGTGTCCAAAAGAGCCCAACATTTTAGGGCCCCTGTATATTTTAATGTACAGTAAGTATTGATATGAATGATACATTAATGTCATCATTTTGATTAATGAAACAAATAGAATATAGTGTCACACTTTACATGAGGTGACTTTACTGTGTAACGTGTTGTTCTGTGAACAGTGTAATTACACATGTTATTACAATTAGGCACTTTCAATGTTCATGTACAGTATAATGTAATACATACATAAACACAATAATACCAAATGTATCGTATCAAATGATTTTTTTATTATAATTTAAGTGCACTTATAGACACCTAATATAAAATGGTTCCACAAATTATAAATCATTAGAAATACGTTTTTAAAATTAGAAATATTGCGATTAAAAATAAATAAAAGGTTTTATTTGTTAATATTGGATAATGCATCAGATATATTGACCTAACAATCAGCATATTGTTTTTACATCATTTACTCATCTCGGTTAATGTTGTCATTATGTATACAACTTTTAATATAAAAAATGTATTAGTGTAGGAATAAATGAATATTAACCAACATTAATAAATGCTGTAAAAGTCATGTTAATTGTTAGTTAATTACAAATACAACATTACCAAATAAAAAAAATATTTTCTGTAAAATAGCAGATGATATTGTGCCAATCAAACATTTCAGCTACAGACGTTAAACACCTCCAGAACGGCGCAACATTCAGAGAACGGCTGAAGCACATCAAAGACTCAGTGAATCCGGATTGATTTATACTAAACGAAGCTTCCTGAGTTTATTAGCGTCCGCTCGGCTGATCTCTGCCACACATGTCTTTTTCTCCAGACACGCTTCCTTTGTTGTCTTATTAGTTTCGATCATTTCTAGCTTTGCGTCGTCATGTTTATGTTGTATTTTCTGTCCGGTAGAGGGATCTCCGATTAATGCCGATAGAAGAGAAATTAGAAGCCAGAGATTTCTGCATTTCTTCAGACAGAAGAACACAATCCTTTTTTTTATCTGTTTATTTATTTCGATCATGGCAAAAAAATGTAAAAAAAATATTAATCTGCATTTAAATATCCTGAAAACAAGATATATTTACATGAGAAGTGCACTGGATCCAGAGATCGTAATATGAACAAAAATATTCTCATCAAATTCTATGAAGAACAAATGATCTGAGCTCTTCTACACTTACTGCAGGCCAACAAATGACCAATTTGTTTCTATTTTTCTTTCATTGAGGACTTTCAGGAGGTAAAGCTATCTGAAGACAATGTAGATCCTTAAATAAAACCCAACTGAGCTCTGAGAGAGCAAGAAAACGTCCCCCTCTCTGCTAACTGCCACTCGTGTGTTTTGTGCGCATTCATTTAAGTCGTTCAGATAAGAACGCGTCTGTTAAGATCATAATTAGTGTTTGCTCAAGGGAGATCATCACGTCACATTTCTCTGTATTGTAATTTCATGAGCTGGTGCGGCAGCAGATGGCATTTGATCCAGTCACGGATGTGCTCTTCCGACAATCCTTTCAGAGTCTCCCTGTTCTCCACAGCTTCTGTCTAGGGAGGATCTTTGAGCTTCAGTTGAGTCTGTTAGCCAAACCTGTCCACAATTTACACAGTCTGCGAAATGGTGCATAAAAAGAGCCGACGAGGAGCCTAAAACAAGGACACTTCTGATCCAGTATATGCTGAAAGTGAGAGATCCGTCGCTACGGAATAAAACATTACGTCTTTGTTAAATGAACACGTCGTTTTCAGAATGAGATCTCTTTTTGAGTGAGATCATTTGTGTCTTTTCACAAAGATGTGCAAAATGTATAAGTTTGACATGTTATGTTTCTATAAATAGGACTTATTTAAATTATTTAGCTTCATGCATACTCTATTTGATTTTTCCCCCTCCGATTTCTGTACCTGATTTTCACTCATTGCACACTTTAGTTTGTTTTCACAAACAACATTAATAACAGGAATTTCTGTACGCAGTCTTGCATTTGTTGATTGTTTACATTGAATCTGTTGGACCAAATAAATGTTTAGGCCTATACATTGTTAAATGAGTTGAAATTTCAAGCAGTTTAATATTGTAAACAATATATATATATATATTTAAATTATTTTAGAATTATAGATGCAGTTCATATTAATTGAGTGAATACATATACTATTTGTATGATTGAATTGCAAAGCAAGCTTGTAAAGATGATTCAAAATGTGAATTAAGTCTTCAAAATATATTACCCTTAAAACAAGATACTCTTTACTTTAGAAGCAAAATTACAGGATATTTAGTCTTGTTTTCAGAGAAATCAAACAATATTTTGTTTAAATCTCACAAACAACAACAACAAAAAAACAATTGTCATATCTTATGTACGTTTTCTTAAGTATGTGTATTTAGTTTGAAAGATGCTATTTTCGTTTGTATGTTTGATCGTTTTACTGGAAAGCTAAAAAAGTAAAAGACAATTATTGCTGCAGTGCTTTTAACAACTGTGTTGGTCAATTTAAGTGGTTGTCCAGTAAAAAAAGAAATAAAAATAGAGCAATTTAGTTAATATTCTAAAGTTGTTCAAGTTTTTAAGCCGACTCAAATCTCAGGACCTTAAGTAGTTAAATTACACTGAAGCTAACCTAGAAACACTACAACCTACTACTACACTGAAGCTATTTATGGGGGAAATATCATTTCAAATAGACCATGAATTTGAGATGATTTACCTATGGAACACAATCAATGAGGATCTGAATTAGGGTGACAGCATTAAACATTAACAAACATAAATTTACACTAATAAAAACTACAACTAAAACTACATTAAAATCTATTACCGAGTAAAAAATTTGACAAACAGCCACATTTGATCAAATATTTCACAACAAAAAAGATGTAAAATGCTTCATGCATTTTCTCAATGAAATCTGTGAATCAGTGATTATTTTAAATGAATGTGTTTGTTCGGAGAATATATGTAGTACAAACATTTCACTTTTTGACAATGCCTTGATTTACATGAAGCAACCAAACAAAAACAAAAAAGTGAAAGATTTGATTTCCATGAATCCTCCACACAAACCGATTCACTGTAAGAATCAGACAAATAGAGTATGTTCGATTATGCTGCTCATTCCACTGCAAAACCAGACATGTATTTCAATGTGATATTACAAAAGAAAGTAGCTTGCTCCTTGAAAATTGTGTTTTGAAACAACTGCAACATTACCACACTACTGAAAATGTAGTTAAGTTAGTAGTGTCACTACTGTTTGCCAGTAACAGAGCATAATCAAAGCAGTTGTCTACCAAATCAATCAACAGCGACTACAGTAGTGAAGCTCATCCAAGAGGACGACCTTTCCATATGACCTTCTGCAGAAGGTTGAGCAAAACTGCTGATGGATCGACAGCCATCTGTCACTATAGCACACAGGCAGACAGATTCATCACAAGCCCTCATCTTCTACAAGACAGCGAAGAAGGTCCATCTCCAACTCTGAAAACGCCCAGCCGTTGTGATTGACGGTTAGGAATGTGTTTTAAGGGTGTGAGAAGAGTCATTTTAGATTAAAATTTCAAAGGAATTCACCCAATTGGATCGGATCATCTTGAATGAATTGTCAATATGTGTAACCAAAGTCTATTAGATAATTATTTTGGTAGTATTTTATAATCAACATGAAGTAACAATACTGGCCGCCAATTTTTATCGTCCCCACGGTCGCCTATTTCTGGAGATTTGGCAGCAACAGGAATATTTTTCAGAGATGTTTCATCCTCTTAAACATTTGGCCATTGCTGCCTCATAAGGTTCAACTCATAGAATTTCATAGAAAGAAGATGCGTAGGAGACAGATCATGAATAACCAATGATTCAGTTTTTAGAAACACAACACCTTTCTTCATTCTAGAGCTAAAATATAATTACTCTGACTAATTACCTCTCCTACAAAGAACACATTTTGCCGCACTCCACAAACATGGAAAACTGGTGTCTGATTACTTACTGTGTGTGTGTTAAAACTGTTAAATATGTTTGATAAACTATTATTTAACGTAAAATTAAACTCATATACTGAGGTGATGATCCATATCATCAGTGTGTGGATCATCACCTCAGTATATGATGCATGCCAATTGTATCTAAGCACCTTTTGAACTTAAAGAAGAAAAAATTAAATATACGAGAGAGGGCATGGTTTAAAAATAACTTTATGATCAAATTTACCTCGCTTGTTTTAAAAATCAAATGTCATTATCTAACTCTTAAAATTGTGATTTTGCATTGTTCCACCTCAGAGGTCCTGACCTTCTCAACTGTATCCAATAATTTAAATCAAACAACAAAGTTTTTACATAATCTCCTGAATTAATATAAATTCATTGTAGTACAACACTATTTTGCTCACACATAAAAGAGGTAAAGATTAGGTCAAATTAAATTACATTCAAAAATATGTTTACATTATTTATCTTGGTTAGATAGTTTCTACATAAACTAACACAATCTGCATATTAGGTTGTATATTTTAACATTAATCATTGCAATATGAGCTACATTATCTAACAATGAACAATAATATGCAAATAAGCAATAACCAATATTAATAAATGATGTTAAAGATCCATTGTTCATAATATCTTATATATTAACTAATGCTATTGTATAGTTTAGATAGAATGTATAAAGTGTCAATTATTATTGTAGTCACCAAAAATTGTGTTATTAACTCTTAAAAATGAATATATTTAACAAAATATTATGTTTATTATAGTTTATTCATGTATTGATTGATTTTTATGTTAATGTCTATTCCTATAAAACAGGGTTTTTAGAATTAAGATATAACTCTAGTAACAAAGTTGCACAATTTCAAGAAAATTAATGTAAAATAAAACATATAATATTTAGTTACTGAGTTTGATGGTCAACATTTTTCTGAAGGTTGTAGCTGACCATTTGAAATGAGTTTTAGGCCCTATTTTGTATCGTCTTCATGGAAAGTGATTTTGATTGTGGTAACAAGCTCAGGCGTACACATGCATGCGTCTCAAAACAGCGTTCCCGCTGTGGAAACAGACGGTATGGTGGACTCCCGTCACTGCACGAGGCGTGGCGAACAATTTGCCAAAGATTTTCATAATAATGAATTGACTAGGCAGAAAAAAAGCAAAAGGGGGGCACACACAAAACTATGAGACACACTCGCCTCCCTCTAACACACACACACTCCTATGAGACACAGAGAAAAGAGTGTGTGTGTCTGTAACTCACATCTGCCCCAGTAATGCAATGCTGCAACAGTGATGTAACACATACACACACATGTGATCTTAAAGAGACAGTTCACACACAAAAAAAGACAATTCTTGATGTCTTTTGTCCTTGACAGTCGTGATCGCTATGAACTATGAAAAAAATGTTCTGTTAAAATTTCTCCTTTTGTGTTCCACAGATGAAATAAAGTCACACGGGTTTAAAACAATATGAAGGTGCGAAAAAGATGATATAATTTTCATTTTTGGGTGAACTCTCCTTTTAACACAAACAAACTCAACACATTACAAATGGTAAATAGTCTGCACTTATATAGAACCTTTTTTTAACCTTAGCGGTACTCCAAGCGCTTTACACTGTTGACTCATTCACTTATTCACACTCACATTCATACACCAATGACAGCAGAGCTGCTATGTAAGGTGCTAGCCTGCCATTGGGAGCAACTTGGGGTTCAGTGTCTTGCCCTAGGACACTTCGGCATGTGGAGTCGTGTGGGCCAGGATTTGAACCACCAATTCTGCAATTAGTGGCCGACCCGCTCTACCAACTCAGCCACAGCCACCCCATAACAAACAAATCTGTTGGTATGATCTTCAGAAAGTTTCATCGTTATGAAACATGACACCTCAGAGCCATTAATAAGACTGATCACGTGCGTAATGAATGAGTGAATGAAATGGCTTCATTAATGTTTAATGGTACATGAACAGATAAGAAACAGACCAGACTAATGCGGTACAAATACTCTAAATCAAATTACATTTAATCAAATTAGATATTACGACTGGAAAACTCAGAGATCATTTTAATACCCAAATTTCTGAGTTGGCAGGTACATAAACTTTCAACATGGCAGAGGAGAGCACGCTTTGTGCAGTGTATGCCTTAATGGTTTCATTCATTAACATTTACGCATATCAGTAACCATCTGAGGCATATTGCACTTTTTTGTTAACATATAATAACATTTATTTGAACAAAATTCCATTATTGTCAGCAAGTTGACTGTGTCACATGTTTTACGTTGTCAAAATAAAAGTTCCCCAGAAATCTGCAAGACTGAAACTTTTTTGTCTGTGTCGTCAATATCACTTTCCATCCTGTTCATTTTTGCAAAATCCCTTTAACTAACAAAAGCCAGTTCCTTATTCACATCACCCAGTTTCATCTTGGAGGAGTCTTTACAAACGTCACCCTGAGAAAGAGTGCTGATAAAACCCAGTGATATAGTCACGCGTTAGAAAGTAAGTTCTCACACGAGGAGTGAACGAGGAAAACTTTCCCACGTTGGTGAGGGAAAATCAACACCTTTCCACTGAACATCAGCTCTTTCATCAACTCTTCTCAGCTCAACTTTCCTCTCCTCGTCGGGGGACTTTGATGTGAGAATCACACAGAGACGTGTGAAGGCGCAGGATCTTGGCGCACGAAAACAGTGAAGGGCTGTAAATGAATGTTCATCACACGTTTGGAGCAAGATCGTGAGAGAATGTTCTAATTTTAAACTCTCTGCGATCTCGCCAGGGCCGATGTGTTAACGTGCCAAAACTTCATCAGATCTGAACTGCAGAAGTCTGCGCGCTCTCAATGCTCTCACAGTGAGGTGGACGACACGATTCTGATCTCCGCACGCTGTTTAATGAGCCCACACGCACATAAACATGCACAAAGTCTTTAAGCCCTGGAAGCCATCACTGCCAAAGAACACAACAGAGAATGTGCCTTCATTAGTGGAGCTCGTAAAAACTCATTAACGACTTGTGATGACCAAATCCTGCCGCTGCTGGTACAACATTTCTATTAGCATATTACATGGTAGGGCTGCGGTTAGGACTGGTGTTGGCGGTATAACATCCTGATTTTAGGAGTAGTTAATGGTTATGGTTAGGACAGTGCTTCTATGACGGATATCAATGCTAATGTGATTTTACCAGTTAGTAAATTGTCCTACATCAACATTCGTGTTGGTCTGGGAAAAACATTCAACATGAAATGCCAAATGCAACTCAATTTATTTCTGTAATCTTATTCTGAGAGAAAGAGTATATTTAATGAGAAAAAGACTTGACTTGGTTTTATTCATGGTGAATTAATTGGCTGGTAAAGAAGTTGTTCACAGCCTCATTATTATATGTAGTAATCTGTAGGTTACATTTAAACGTGCATATTTACATTTACATTTATGCATTTGACAGACGCTTTTATCCAAAGCGACTTACAGTGCACTTATTACAGGGACAATCCCCCCGGAGCAACCTGGAGTTAAGTGCCACACAATGGTGGTGGCCATGGGGATAGAACCAGCAACCTTCTGATTAACAGTTTAGTGCTTTAGACCACTACACCACCACCACTCCAGATATATGTGTTCATTCAAATAGGCACTGAAACGTTTAATATGGACATTTTAACAGCATCTAAAATGTTAAATATTTACGAATCCATATTCAAAGTGTTTGTCCATTTTTACTGTTTAATCAATATTTTGGACCCCTACACATTGCTTTTCAATAATGTCAAAACATTACAGGCTCATCAATGTACAATAACAATATATTTTTTAATTAATAATTACAATTGAAATATATAGCTGATATACTTACGGCATGATCAACAACAAAAACAAACAAAAAAACAAAACAAAAGCAACACAAATCTTAATGGTCCTAAGAACAGGCTTCAGTTTCTAAAAAACACTTTCTGACACTTGTCCAAAACAAAACAAACAATACAAAAAACAGCCCTTCTGGCAGCAATGCATAAAATCATGCAGATACGGGTCAGGAGCTTTAGATAATGTTCACATCAACCATCACAATGAGGAAAAATGTGATCTCAGTGATTTGGAGCATGGCATGATTGGTGATTGTCATGATTGTTGGTGTCAGACGGGCTGGTTTGAGTATTTCTGGGATTTTCACACACAACAGTCTCTAGACTTTACTCAGAATGGTGCCAAAAACAAAAAACATCCAGTGAGCGGCAGTTCTGAGGATGGAAATGTCTTGTTGATGAGAGAGGTCAACAGAGAATGGTCAGACTGGTTTGAACTGATAAAGACTACAGTAACTCAGATAACCGCACAATCGTGATGAGAATAATATCATCTCTGAATGCTGTTCTGAGATGCGGGTTGGCAACGTTCACATTTCAAACAATAGTATGCGAAATTGTGTTTACATGACTTCAGTGCATTTCATATCTAAATTAGCAAGTGGTGCCGGGTTATCGTCTCGGAAATACAAACCTTTATTTTTATTTTATTTTCTTTTTTTTACCTTTCGGCAGTCCTTTCAAAACAGAGTGTATATACAGTGTATATGTATATGTATATACAAAACATTTATACTAACTGATAAGTCTATACAGCGCATACATTTTAGAAACATATTTCATCATATCTAATACATTTTACAATAAATTTGGTAACACATTTGAATGGTTGAGCTTGACGAAACATGGAATTTGTGCCTCTATTCCTATGAAAAATGTCACAGGACAATAAATTGTACCCTATTCCTAGTCATTAAAGATTCTCTAGTCTGCATATTGTACAGATCTTGTTGAGTAGTGAATTAACTGCTCGCTGTGACTCCTAATTTCCATCGATTCATAATTTTCTGTGCAATTAAAATTTCCCCCGACAGACTGTCGCCTTGTTTAGCAAGACAATACATTACCTGCTTTTGCACAGACAGGAGCATACACAGTTTATAAATACTAAATTAGAGTTATCCAGCTTTCCTCCTACTTTTATAAAGCATGTCGTACATCAAGGGTGAGAGAACCAGAACATGTGTGACTTAAAATATCCTTCACCCAGTCGTTCTCATAAAAAAAGCATTTTTACTGGTTTCTCCTGAATCATTTATATTAATTGTGCACGATTCATTTTGGCTTATACAATTATGAATAGTCCATTGAAAGAAGCATATCGTAAGTGGAACAAAAATTAAGAAATTTGTCATCTAACTCTGTCTTTGTCATATGTCATCAATTTCAGTTACAGACCGATTTCCTTTAATCTGTACCTTAATCAGGAGAAAGAAAGTCATACAGGTTTGGAAAAGTGTGAAGGTGAGTAAATGATGAACAAATAAATAATAATGTAAAAAACATATTCTATGTGTTTTGAGGTCTGTAAAATGTATTTGTGTGTAAAATGAAGTAGGTCTTGATGAAAATGTATTTCCCTCAATATATTCATTTACATTGTAATACCAATTTCAAGCTCCACATTTATTACACTGTCATGCATCACTTCCTGTCTTATCTTTGCTCTTTTTTTTCTCACCCCTTTCTAATGGTCTTCTATTAAGCAGGATGTCCTAAATACATAACACTGTCATGACAATCACCACACACTGATTGACAGCATTCTCTCACAATCTCTTAACAAACTTCACCACAAATCAGCACTGTATAAAGTAACCGATTTATCACAAACTCTCACACTTATCATCTCAAGCAAATAAACATCCACATATTCACTCAACCCCAACTATACAATCACGCTCTACTCTATTCACACACTCACTAAACACCACCCACTGAAATCCCCTGCTCACTCCTGTAACTCTGCCCATACAGTCACTTAACTCCACCCACACACTTAATCAACCCCACCCATACAATCACTCAACTCCACCCTCTACACCATCCACACACTCAATCAACTCTGCCTATTCCCTAAACTCCAACCACACAGTCACTTAACTCCACTCTCAACTCCGCCCACACATTCACTCAACCCAACCCACATAATCACTCAACTCCACCATCTACTCCATCCACACAATCTCTCAACTCCGCCCACACATTCACTCAACTCCACCCTCTACTCCTTACAAACAGTCACTCAACTCTGCCTATTACCTAAACTCCAACCACAGTCACTTAACTCCACTCTCAACTCCATCCACACACTCACACAACCCAACCCACATAATCACTCAACTCCACCATCTACTCCATCCACACAATCTCTCAACTCCATCCACACACTCACTCAACCCCCACCCATACAACCACTCAACTCCACCCTCAACTCTATCCACACACTCACTCAACTCCACCCAAACAGTCACTCAGCTCCACCTATTCCCTAAACTCCATCCAAACAGTCATGCAACTCCGCCCACACATTCACTCAACTCCACTAACTCTCATATTTAACACCACTCATACAATCACTCAACTCCACTCTCAACTCCATCCATACACTCATTGAACTCTGCCTATTCCCTAAACCCCACCCACACACTCCCTAAACTCCACCCTCAACTCCATCCACACACTTTGTGTATTCCCTAAACTCCACCCGTACACTCAACTCCACCCACAAACTCACTCAGCTCCACCCACACAATCACTCAACACCACCCATGCACTTGCTCAAGTACACCTACACCCTCACTTAACTCCAACCACACAATCACACAACTCCACCCTCTACTCCTTACAAACAGTCACTCAACTCTGCCTATTACCTAAACTCCACCCATTCCCTTACTCATCTCCACACACTCCCTCAACTTCCCCCTATTCTCTTAACTCCACCCACACATTAACTCAACCCCATCTATTCCTTCATCCCCACACATTTACTCTCTCAATCACACTCAAAAATCTCACTTTTTTAGTATTTTAATTGATAATTTATGTTCCTATCTCTATACATTCATTTTGCAGTGTGTTCCAGTGTTGTGTGTTGAAGCAGTGACGTGTGTGAGTGTGTATTTTTTGTAGAAGAACCTGTGATTGTTTTCAGAAGTGACAGAAGCACAATGTTGATGCTTTTGTAATTATTAATTACAGACTAATCCATTTTTGTGCATGTGTTTGTGCACCTGTGTGTGAGCACTCTAATATCTCATTAAGATCTGAGAATCCTAACCGCACAAGGAATTACTGCATCCGATCGGTAAGAAACAAACTCTTAATGACTGACTCACTCGTTCTAATTTACACAGCAGATTATGCTAATACAATCATAATTCACACTCTCACGAGCCACTAAATAACCTGCTCTCAACACGCTGATTAAATCACTGCAGACGCTTGCAATTTCATCCGCTGCCTTGGGACCGCACGGCTATGATCTCTTGCCTTGAATCCACTTTCAATTAAAGCGTAGCGTCTGATGTTGCGAGGGCACTCTGGATTCAGACAGTCTGATTATATATGAAGGTAAATGCTGTTCAGTCACATGTATAATCCAGAGAACATCAAGGTTTTGTTCCAGTACACACTTTATGTGACCGTTTGGTAACTTGCGACCATAGTTGGCTATCAATGCTTTTGGGAAAAGCACCCCAGTCAGTCTGTAATACACAGTCCAACGCTGTTGGTCGCTGCCAGTCACCTCTTTATCTCCACTACTATTTTTTCTATTTCTTTTGAGTAAATTCTTTAGTGTGGCCTGAGGGCTACGGATTTTCTGAGAGGAAGCAATGCCTTTCAGAGATCCTGCTGGTTACAGTGTGTGTGTGCGTGCGTGCGTGCTTGTGTGTGCAAGTGTGTGTGTTATTGTGCTCTGCAGATTTACAGCAGTGCTATTGTGGTTCATACCTTCTGCACTTTAAACATCAGTGTGAATAATGATCAAATGCTGCAGGAGTTTTTTTTAAAGAGGTAGACAATTAGAACACTTCAAGCATCTGACACACAGCATATATCCTTCTCTCAAGAAATGTATTTAAACGTTTCAAAATGCCATTAAGTCTTACAGACTTGACAAGTGCAGTTTTCTTTCCTGTATTGACATATTTTTCTACTGAAAGTTTGGGCAGAACATGTCGAAGGACTCTACAAAAATCTGCTCAAATATACAAAAAGTCTACTCAATTTCACTGAGTTCCAAGAACAGTTTTTCCCTTCTATGAAACACATAAGACAAATGTTTGCATCCTGTACTGGTTTCTCTTAAACATGCCATTACAATGAATCAGGTACTGAAATCTGGACAGACTTTTGGACTGTGTAACCAAACACAGACCTTCAGAATCATTATTATTAGGGATTGCTCACAGCCTTCTTAAATGAAACCTTTTTTTAACTAGACAGAAATTCAATCTCTCTCCCACATTTATACATTTAAAAAGGTTCCCAAAACACAGTGCTGTACTGTATCTGCTGAAGTCTAATGCCTCAATATTCTCAACATCTCTCTCTCCTTTACAAAATGCACCAAGTTCAAAGTAGAGTTTCCAATTACCGGCAGCAAAAAGTCAGGAGCAGCGCATCTCTTCAGATCTTTTCAAATCTGCCCAGAGCTTTGGATCATTAAAGGAACACTCAATAAATGTCCAACAGAAACAAAAATAAAAAATCACCAATCACATTGAGAGAAGCACACGGTGATACCACTAATGGCTTTTAAAAGGACGGTAATAAGAGAGAAAGATTTAACACTTTAATCGAGGATAGTATTTTACATGTATCACATACTGTCTGTCTGTAAATGGACAATTATCCAATGAAAAATCTATTTATAAGGCTGTATTCACTTTAGTAGCCACGGGGGGTGCTGTATCACTTTCCCTGTTGTTGGTGCACGACCCTAAATATGATAAAGTGAGAGAAATGCATCTGAAATGCTACATCACAGACCCCAAGAGCAGCAAAGATGCATTCGCAAAACATGTCAACACAGAACTGTTGAAGAGAAGTGTCTCGTCAAGACAGCCAGAGATACTCCACACTGGTTTCTTCTGTGAGGTCAGTTTTCAAGAGCAGCTTCAAACATTTCCAAGTATTCTCAAGTATGTAGAGCACACTAGAGCAGTTCATGTGTGTCTGAAGACTTTAACTGCTTCTGCTCTTCCAGAACTCAAGCGACTGAATGGAGATCACATTTACTGTGTTTCATTGAAGTCTAACGTTTCTCAAATGTTTCTTGTCAAATGCCTTGGGAAACATAGAATAGACAGAAATGAGATGATCGTTGACGTACAGTACAAGTATAGGACTTTCAAATGAATGTGGACAGCAGGGTTCTGATCATTTGATCTTGGAAGAATTTGATGAGAAATGAGAAAACCTTCAGAAATATCTAATACTGTTTCTTCAAGAATGTAAATATGAACACATTCACAGATCATCTAGATCTTTGGAGCATTTTATAATTGATTGAAATAACATGCACATAGTAGCATTTGAATTAGGATTGTCGATTTAATGCATTGATTTAGTGTGATTAATTATATAAAAATAACACATTTTAAAAGTATCTCAATTATTCATTCACCATTGGTTCCTACGATCTACTTAAGCTTAAGATGCTTTTGGGAAATGCAGCCCTGATCAAGACTTGGATGAAGCACAACATAATGCAGGGATCTCAAGACAGGATTTTCACAATTTTGTTTACTTTTAACATGACACAACGTCCAAAAAATGCAGCATATATGGAGCTGAAAACCAGTGCATTGCTCATATGTACATAGACTGAAAATATGATTAAAAATAGCGAACTCAATTGCAAAATGGATTGCTGTCGACTGTAGGCTTATGATCAATGACATATTTAAAACAAACAATACATTGACTGTTAAAGCCACTTTTGTGCATTATTGTAGTTTTGTATCATATTGTCTAATACAATATTTGTATTATTATTATTGATTATATGAATTCAATTGTGATTCATTTAATAAATTAATCGCCATGCCATATAGTTAATTTAAATAAACGTTTTGGTCGATTGACAGCCATTATACAAATATATTTACATACTTTATATTATGCTTACATTGTAAAGCCATTCAAATAATCATTATTTATGTACAAACATATATATATATATATATATAGTTTTTACATTACATTTACATTTTCCTTCATTAATTTTCATGTGGGAGGAAGAATGAAACATACAGCTGAACTTAAGCTTCTTTAGTTTTGGTTAAAGTTAATTGTATTGTTTATTGTATTTTTGTTGAACATATTTTAAATTGTTTGTTTTTGGTTTTGGTTTTCACCAAAAAAAAGTTTGAGATCAAACAACAATCAGCTGTCATGTCCTCCCGTTTGAAGGTCCATATGTTGTGAAATGTTCTTGTATAGTGGTCACTGATTATGTCATTGACCATTTAAATCCATGTGAGGTGAGCATTTCCACAAGTCATCATCACAGGTCTTTATTATTACCAGAAACAGAAACAGAAAATGAGAAATGCATTCCATCCCTTATAACAGCTGATACTGCCAGCTGAGTTGAGCAGGTTACAGAAAAGAGCTTCAGCTCACATTTCCAGAAGTTTCCACAGCTGCTAAAAATAGACAGAGACAAAAGGAGCAGGCCTGGACCCTGGAGAACAAACCCTCCCTCTTCCTCCTCTCTCGCTCTATCATCTACATCTGAAGATGTGAAAACTGCAGGATATTTTCTACGAGTAGCTTCAGCGTATGCAGGTCAAATATAAGCATTCTCTTCTCTCTCAAGCGACAAAATCATATCCTGGGAAATAAAGCATATCGCTGTATTGTTTTACCAACATTGTGCGCTTCAATTTGGTCTATTATATGCCTCTGCGATTAAAGGTTAGAACTGATTTCACTGGCTGTAATGCACTAGAACCCCACACTTCCAAATTTACTGTATGCATGTCTACAAGAATCTGATCAATGGAATATGGCCATTGACTACTTAGAACTCTGTGTGAGTGAATGACAAAGAAAGAGAAAGAGACATAATAAAGTCACAGGTCTGATCTCAGAGTAGAAGCGTCTAAGGTCTGATCTCAGAACAGAAACAATGTGGGTCTGATCTCAAAACAAAAGCACCTTTGGTCTGATCTCAGAACAGAGCCACTATGGGTCTGATATCAAAATAGATCCAATGTGGGTCTGATCTCAAAACAAATCCACCTCATATCTGATCTAAAAAACGAAGCATCCCAGGTCTGATCTCAGAACAGAACCAACTTAGGTCTGATATCAGAATAGAACCACCTCATGTATGATTTCAGAAGAGATGGATCTCAGGTCTGTTCTATGAACAGAACCACCTTTGGTCTGATCTCATAACAGAGCCACTATGGGTCTGATCTCAGAACAGAGCCTCTACAGCTACAGCTATGATTTCAGAACAGAACCACCACAAAATAACCATCACAGGTTTCATCTCAGAACAGTGCCACTGTGGGTCTGATCTCAGAACAGAACAACCACAGGTCTGATTTTAGAACAGAAACACCTCTAGTCTGATTTCATAAAAGAAGCATCTCAAGTCTGCTCTCTGAAGAGAACCAACTTCGGTCTGATCTCAGAACAGAGCCACTATTGTTCTGATTTCAGAACAGAGCCACTACGGCTATGATTTCTGAACAGATGCACCACAGGTCTGATCACAGAACAGACCCACCTCAGGTCAGATCTTAGAGCAGAGCCTCCACGGGGCTGATCTCAGAAAATAACTGTCACAGGTCTGTTCTCAGGACAGTAACACTGTGGGTCTGATCTCAGAACATAATTACCTTGAGTCTGATCTCAGAACAGTGCCACTGTGGGTCTGATCTCCGAACAAAGCTATTGTGGCTCCAATCTCAGAACAGAACAACCTCAGGTCTGATCTCAGAACAGAACCACAGCAGGTCTGATCTCAGAACTGAACCACAGTGGGTCTGATTTCAGAACAGAACAACAATGGTTCAAATCTCAGAACAGGACAACCTTATGTCTGATCCTAATACAGAACCACATCAGCTCTGTTCTCTGAACAGAACCAACTTTGGTCTGATCTTAGAACAGAGCCATCATGAGTCCAATCTCAGAACAGAACCAAATCAGATTTCATTTCAGAATAGAACATCTCATGTCTGATCTCAGAAAATAATTTTATGAGGTCTGATCTCAGAACAGAGCCACATCATGTCTGATCATAGGACAGAAACACCTCGGGTCTAATCTCAGAATAAATCCACCTCATGTATGATCTCAGAACAGAATACATTTCTGTCTGATCTCAGAACAGAACCACCCCAGGTCTGATCTCATTGTAGATCTGCTTCATGTCTGAACTCAGAAGAGAGCCATCTCAAGTCTAGTAAAAACAATAAATATTCCAGTGATGTCATACATGTTCTTCTAAAACTCCCATCAAACTTCAATCACATGAGCAGTGAGTGTTGTTACGTCCAGCTCATTTAAGGCCGCAACATAAAAGGGGAATCAAACACCAATGTTCGATGAATGAAGAAGGTTTTATTTTCTTCAACAAACATAACAATTACCACTCATACCAACATAAGTTGCGCTACAAGACTGTTTTGATCACGCGGACTGGGAGATGTTCCGGTCCGCCTCTGATGACGACATCGAGGTTTACGCTGACAGCGTAACGTGTTTCATCAGGAAGTGCGTAGAGGGCGTTGTTCCGACCAAAACTATCACGGATATACCCCAACCAGAAACCATGGGTTAACGGCGATGTTCAGCGGCACTCACTGTCGCGGACCTCCGCTTTTAATTCTCCTAACACGGAGGGCGTAAACAAGCCAGTTATGCCCTCCGTAACACTATCAGTGCAGCTAAGCGCCAGTACAGGCACAAACTTGAAGGTCAGTTCAACACCACTGACTCCAGAAGTATGTGGCAGGGAATTAACACAATCACGGACTACAAGCGGAATAAAGTCTCCGCCATGAACACGCTGCATCTCTCCTGGACGAACTTAATACATTTTATGCTCGTTTGAGGACAGTAACACCGCCCTCGCGGAGAGTGCACTCGCGACTGGCGCTACAGAGGTTGATTCACTCTCCGTCTCTGTTGTGGATGTAACCCGATCATTCCGGCGGGTGAACATCCGTAAAGCCGTGAGTCCAGAGCGGCATTCGGGCAGCGTCATCAGAGCGTCTTGCGAATCAACTGGCTGGTGTTTTTACGGACATTTTCAATCTGTCCCTCTCCCTGTCTGTAGTCCCCACATGCTTCAAAACATCAACCATTGTGCCTGTACCGAAGCAAGCTATAATCACATGCTTAAATGACTGGCGTCCTGTTGCTCTGACCCCCATCATCAGCAAATGCTTCGAGAGGTTAATCAGAGATCACATCTGCTCTGTTCTGCCCCCTCTTTGGACCCATTGCAGTTTGCCTACCGCAACAACCGCTCCACTGATGATGCCATTGCATCTACAATACACACTGCTCTCTCCCACCTGGAAAAAAGGAACACATATGTGAGAATGCTGTTTGTAGACTACAGCTCAGCATTCAACACCATAGTGCCCTCCAAGCTTGATGAGAAACTCCGGGCTCTGGGCTTAAACAGCTCGCTGTGCAGCTGGATCCTGGACTTCCTGTCAGGCAGGCGTCAGGTGGTTAGAATGGGCAGCAACACCTCCTCATCACTGACCCTCAACACTGGAGCCCGCAGGGCTGTGTTCTCAGCCCACTCCTGTATTCCCTGTACACACATGACTGTGTGGCAACACATAGCTCCAATGCCATCATTAAGTTTGCTGGCGATACGGCGGTGGTAGGTCTGATCACTGACAATGATGAAAGAGCCTACAGAGAGGAGGTGCACACTCTGACACGCTGGTGTCAGGAGCACAACCTCTCCCTCAGCGTCAGTAAAACCAAGGAGCTTGTTGTGGACTTCAGGAAGAAAGGCGGAGAACACAGCCCCATCACCATCAATGGAGCACCGATTGGAGAGAGTCAGCAGCTTCAAGTTCCTCGGTGTCCACATTACTGAGGAACTCACATGGTCCGTCCACACTGAGGCCGTTGTGAAGAAGGCTCACCAGCGCCTCTTCTTCCTGAGGCGGCTGAGGAAGTTTGGAATGAACCACCACATCCTCACTGCGGTTCTACACCAGCACTGTAGAGAGCATCCTGACTGGCTGCATCACCGCCTGAGTGCGGCAATAGCACCGCGCACAACTGCAAAGCCCTGCAAAGGGTGGTGCGAACTGCCAGGAACATCATCGGAGGTGAGCTTCCCTCCCTCCAGGACATATACACCAGGCGGTGTGTGAAAAAGCTCGGAGGATCATCAGAGACTCCAGTCACCCAAGTCATGGGCTGTTCTCACTGCTACCATCAGGCAGGCGGTATCGCAGCATCAGGACCCGCACCAGCCGACTACATGATAGCTTTTTCCCCAAGCAATCAGACTGTTGAACTCTTGATCTATCAGGATCAATAATTAGCACTGCACTTTATTCAGCTATAATCTCACACTGGACTGTCAACATATTCTCCTCAATACAACTGCTATATATATATATACACATATATATTTCATATACTCCCACTTATTGTATTGTATTGTATATTCTGTTCTATATTCTGCATTGTATATAATTATTGTGTTGTGTAAGTATGTGTACATCTGATTTGTAAATTGTTTTGTGTAAGTATGTGTACATTTGATATGTAAATTGTTTTGTGTAAGTATGTTGTTTATTGTAATTGGTATATGTCTCGTCACTGTCATGACTGCTATGTTGCTCGGAACTGCACACAAGAATTTCACCTACTGTTGCACTTGTGTACATGGTAGTGTGACAATAAAGTGATTTGATTGATAAGTCTAGGGAAAAATAAAGAAATAACCAAACAAAATAACTACAGCAAAATATTAACGCTACCTAACATAAAGTAAATATAAGAAAGAAAATAAGAGAGGAGCCACTCCTGAGAGGAGTTATCCCACAGAGAGTGCTGCCTAAATGAAAACTCAGAACACTTGACATAATTGACAATTAACATGGGGGAGTGACTCAAAACTCCCACAGACTGCCACCACCAGGGAAGGAGTACACTCAGGGTCGTCACAGTGTTTATCTGTCTTTCCGTCCCTACACAGAGTCTTGGCATCATGTCTGACAATCTTCCCTCTCATTCTGTTTCTTCTCTTGCACTTTCTCTAAACGTCCATCTATTCTCTTCCCCTGGGTTCTTATTATTCACTCTATCCAGGGGTTTCATTTCCCTCTTATACACCTCTCTTCTCCTCTCTTATCTCCTCTCCTCTCCTCTCCTCTCTCCTTTCCTTTCCTCTCTTCTCTCCTCTCTTCTCCTCTCTTCTCTTCTCTTCTCTCCTCTCTTCTCTCCTTTCCTTGTCTCTCCTCTCTCTCTCCTCTCTTCTCTCTCTCTCTCTCTCTCCTCTCTCCTCTCCTCTCCTCTCTCTCTCTTCCTCTCCTCTCCTCTCTCTCTTCTCTCCTCTCCTTCTCTCTCTCTCTCTCCTCCTCTCCTCTCTCCTCTCCTCTCTCCTCTCCTCTCTTCTCCTCTCTCTCTCTCCTCTCCTCTCTCCTCTCTCTCTCTCCTCTCCTCTCTCTCTCCTCTCCTCTCTCCTCTCCTCTCCTCTCTCTCCTCTCTTCTCTCCTCTCTCCTCTCCTCTCTCCTCTCCTCTCCTCTTCTCCTCTCTCTCTCTCCTCTCCTCTCTCTCTCCTCTCCTCTCTCCTTCTCTCTTCTCTCCTCTCTCTCCTCTCCTCTCCTCTCTCTCTTCTCTCCTCTCTCTCTCCTCTCCTCCTCTCTCTCCTCTCCTCTCTCTCTTCTCCTCTTCTCTTCTCTCCTCTCTTCTCCTCTCCCCTCTCCTCTCCTCTCCTCTCTCCTCTCCTTCTCCTCTCCTCTCTCCTCTCCTCTCTTCTCCTCTCTTCTCTCCTCTCCCCTCCTCTCCTCTCCTCTCCTGTCTCCTTTCCTTTCTCCTCTCTTCTCTCCTTTCCTTGTCTCTCCTCTCTTCTCTCCTCTCCCCTCTCCTCTCCTCTCCCCTCTCCTCTCCTCTCTCCTCTCCTCTCCTCTCTCTCTCTCCTCTCCTCTCCTCTCCCCTTTCCTTTCTCTTCTCCTCTCTTCTCTCCTCTCCTCTCTTCTCTCCTCTCCTCTCTTCTCCTCTCCCCTCTCCTCTCCTCTCCTCTCTCCTTTCCTTTCTCCTCTCTTCTCTCCTTTCCTTGTCTCTCCTCTCTTCTCGCCTTTCCTCTCTTCCCTCCTTTCCTCTCCTCTCCTCTCTTCTCTCCTTTCCTCTCCTCTCCTCCCTCCTTTCCTCTCCTCTCCTCTCTTCTTTCCTTTCCTCTCCTCTCTCCTTTCCTTCCTCTCCTCTCTTCTCTCCTTTCCTTTCCTCTCTTCTTTCTTTTCCTTTCCTTTCCTCTCCCCTCTTCTCTTCTCTCCTCTCTTCACTTCTTCTTTTTTCTCATCTCCTTTTATTCTCTTTTCTCCTCTGTGTTTCCTGGCTCTGTTTCCAAACTCTCACACACACACGGCTCTCTGGAAACTTCGGCACCATTTTGTTTCCGGCAGGTGTTACGCTGTAAATAGGTCACTGATCCGGATCCGTAATGGTGGTTGAGAAGTTTCCCTGGAGGTGATTGATTTTCTGTGGAGAGTCGAGCAACTGGAACACAAAGGGGCTCTAGAGACTCAGAATCTCTCCATCCCGATCTATCCCGTGACCCTACTGTCACTCTATACTTCCTGTTCAGTCGCGTGTGATGGCCACACTTGGAGCAATTGTTCATACAAACGTGCAAAAAGCACTCACTGCAACCAACTGCCTTTGAATGGATATGATTTCTCATTTGACAATCAAATATTGACATACTCCCTTAAGAAATTACTCTTGATTAATAACCAGTATTCACCCGCCCATAGTTGATTGAAAGAATAATGATTTATTTTGAAGATATTTATGCTGTCTCTGGTGAAATTCCACGGCAGTGAATTTAATTTACATTTCAATACAATTCACATTTACAGCTCAGAGCAGCAAACCAGCAGCAGGAATAGAGTTTTCAGTTCCCACTTGTGAAAACACACAGACACGCACACTCAAACACAATCTATTGTTTGTGTGTGCATATTGACACATGTAACATTAATGCCATTGAAATGGAATCCAAAAGTCTTACCTCTCTGAAAACTTTTGGTCACATCTGTGAGCGAAACACAAAGAGAGAGGGAGAGAAAGAGAAAGGAAAATACATTACTGTTGGTGAAGGAGACAGTAAACTTGTGAATAATGACTGACCCATCAGAAAACACAATCAGATTTCATTCAACAAGATGTCAAGATTTCAGTCCTAATTCATTGGGATCTCATGGAAAAGAGCGAACAGTCACTTCCTGTTGGGTTCCACGGAAGAAGAAATTCTTAAAGGTGAGGAGTGACATGAAGATGAGTAAATGATGAAAGAATCTTCATTTTTGGGTTACATTAATGTTGGTCAGAGATAAAAACAAACAGAGTTTTGTGGCTCATTCTGAGGTTGCCAATAATCATTTCTGTATAAGCAAATGAGAAAACCACAAACAGGTACGATGTGTTTTTCTTTATTGCAGCTTAAAATTATAGAAATAAAAGACGCACATATACACTCAGAAAACCTAAATGATATGGAATAGCAACCACAAAGTAAAGGAAAGAGAGTGTGTGAGTAGATATTTAATAGGTCACACTAGACTCATTATGTAAGGAGGGCAGAGAGAAACTCGACTGTAATGATATCCTGAGAGAGAGAGAGAGAGAGAGAGAGAATGTGTTAGTTCAGGTGTACTGTCGTTTTCCCACATCCGTTTGTGTCCCTGGACACACAAAGACTGTGTGTGAGACATAATATGTATTCATCGGGAGCTTGTGGAAATAAATAAAAGTGTGCTGTTTCTTCATGTCAATCTGTGTTTGAAGGTTCCGCAGAGACGCTGAAGCTCCAGAACAGAGATTTAATAATCAGATTAGTCCTTAACAAACACACAGAAAGAACGAAAGAAAATCCTCTTTTCTCTTCCTCGCCTTCACATTGTGCTCCTGAAACCTCTAAACCAACACCAGCACATCCATTCACAATGAACATAAAAACACAAAAACAAGACAATTGTGACCTTATCTCATAATAGCAACTTTATTTCTCATAATTACAAATTATATCTGACAACTGAGTCACTGTCTTGCAGTTGTGACATTATCTCATCATTTCTCATTATTACAACATTATATCTGACAATTGTGACTGAAATTGTGACTATCACCAAAATGGCCTTCCAGTCAGACTGTGATGCTCCTCACTGAATGAAACCTTTATCACCTTGGTCAAAGGAGGGACAAATCATACATATAAAATGAACTAAATGAACTAAAGTCTTCATCTGCACAAATCAAAGGATGATGCATGTACGTGTATTTCCTCAGGTAATTCAGGATGACTTCAAGGACTTTAATACCTCTAGTTCACATAAAATCATTTTGTTTAATGATTGACCCACAACACTTACTTAGTTTAATCATTTTAACCACTAATACTTCCAAACATAAATAAGTAATATTGGCATTATATTTATACATTTTCTGTTCTAGCATGATTTACTGTAAATCTGCACAAAGGCTGTTGTGAAATAAATTTGACTTGACTTCATATCTTGTAATTGCTATTTTAATTGCAATATTATATTTTGAAATTGCAATTTTTTTTTATTATCTCAAAATCCCGACTTTATATCTTGCAAGTCAGAAACCTATGGCTCGCAAGTCCCTCGGGTCTGATCTCAGAAAGTAACCGTCACATGTCTGTTCTCAGGACAGTGTCACTGAGGGTCTGATCTCAGAAAGTAACCGTCACAGGTCTGTTCTCAGGACAGTGCCACTGAGGGTCTGATCTCAGAAAGTAACCGTCACAGGTCTGTTCTCAGGACAGTGCCACTGAGGGTCTGATCTCAGAAAGTAACCGTCACAGGTCTGTTCTCAGGACAGTGTCACTGAGGGTCTGATCTCAGAAAGTAACCGTCACAGGTCTGTTCTCAGGACAGTGCCACTGAGGGTCTGATCTCAGAAAGTAACCGTCACAGGTCTGTTCTCAGGACAGTGCCACTGAGGGTCTGATCTCAGAAAGTAACCGTCACAGGTCTGTTCTCAGGACAGTGCCACTGAGGGTCTGATCTCAGAAAGTAACCGTCACATGTCTGTTCTCAGGACAGTGCCACTGAGGGTCTGATCTCAGAAAGTAACCGTCACAGGTCTGTTCTCAGGACAGTGCCACTGAGGGTCTGATCTCAGAAAGTAACCGTCACAGGTCTGTTCTCAGGACAGTGCCACTGAGGGTCTGATCTCAGAAAGTAACCGTCACAGGTCTGTTCTCAGGACAGTGCCACTGAGGGTCTGATCTCAGAAAGTAACCGTCACAGGTCTGTTCTCAGGACAGTGTCACTGAGGGTCTGATCTCAGAAAGTAACCGTCACAGGTCTGTTCTCAGGACAGTGCCACTGAGGGTCTGATCTCAGAAAGTAACCGTCACAGGTCTGTTCTCAGGACAGTGCCACTGAGGGTCTGATCTCAGAAAGTAACCGTCACAGGTCTGTTCTCAGGACAGTGCCACTGAGGGTCTGATCTCAGAAAGTAACCGTCACATGTCTGTTCTCAGGACAGTGCCACTGAGGGTCTGATCTCAGAAAGTAACCGTCACATGTCTGTTCTCAGGACAGTGCCACTGAGGGTCTGATCTCAGAAAGTAACCGTCACATGTCTGTTCTCAGGACAGTGCCACTGAGGGTCTGATCTCAGAAAGTAACCGTCACATGTCTGTTCTCAGGACAGTGCCACTGAGGGTCTGATCTCAGAAAGTAACCGTCACATGTCTGTTCTCAGGACAGTGCCACTGAGGGTCTGATCTCAGAAAGTAACCGTCACATGTCTGTTCTCAGGACAGTGCCACTGAGGGTCTGATCTCAGAAAGTAACCGTCACATGTCTGTTCTCAGGACAGTGTCACTGAGGGTCTGATCTCAGAAAGTAACCGTCACAGGTCTGTTCTCAGGACAGTGCCACTGAGGGTCTGATCTCAGAAAGTAACCGTCACAGGTCTGTTCTCAGGACAGTGCCACTGAGGGTCTGATCTCAGAAAGTAACCGTCACATGTCTGTTCTCAGGACAGTGCCACTGAGGGTCTGATCTCAGAAAGTAACCGTCACAGGTCTGTTCTCAGGACAGTGTCACTGAGGGTCTGATCTCAGAAAGTAACCGTCACATGTCTGTTCTCAGGACAGTGCCACTGAGGGTCTGATCTCAGAAAGTAACCGTCACATGTCTGTTCTCAGGACAGTGTCACTGAGGGTCTGATATCAGAAAGTAACCGTCACATGTCTGTTCTCAGGACAGTGCCACTGAGGGTCTGATCTCAGAAAGTAACCGTCACATGTCTGTTCTCAGGACAGTGCCACTGAGGGTCTGATCTCAGAAAGTAACCGTCACATGTCTGTTCTCAGGACAGTGTCACTGAGGGTCTGATATCAGAAAGTAACCGTCACAGGTCTGTTCTCAGGACAGTGCCACTGAGGGTCTGATCTCAGAAAGTAACCGTCACAGGTCTGTTCTCAGGACAGTGCCACTGAGGGTCTGATCTCAGAAAGTAACCGTCACAGGTCTGTTCTCAGGACAGTGCCACTGAGGGTCTGATCTCAGAAAGTAACCGTCACAGGTCTGTTCTCAGGACAGTGTCACTGAGGGTCTGATCTCAGAAAGTAACCGTCACAGGTCTGTTCTCAGGACAGTGTCACTGAGGGTCTGATCTCAGAATGTAACCATCACAGGTCTGTTCTCAGGACAGTGTCACTGAGGGTCTGATCTCAGAACATAATTACCTTGAGTCTGATCTCAGAACAGAGCCACTGTTCTCACCATTCACCAACACAATATCGTTTAAAACTTTCTAGAGATCATTTTCCTGCAGAAAGTGTGGATGTGATCGCAAAGCTTGAAGTCAATGACACTGTTTTGATTTCCTTTCTCCTGAATTTTACAGCCTACTCCTGGTGAACAAGGTTTGAAATGAACAGATTATTCATGCCGAGTGCCACTGTGGAAGGCGACCTGTAAGACTTGTCGGAGAGATATATAACAAGAACTTAGACAAAGATGCGCTTTGACGAAACGTGATTATATTTTGAAGAACCGACAAAAGAAATGCCGCCGATGCACGTCGCTTCAACACACAAACATTCATAGAGTTCTGGGCCTTGTTTCCCAATAACTATTAGCTGTTAAGAGCATTTTCTACGAGCGATTATATGAACGTTCTTTATTTTTTATGTGGAACCAGGGTGTGATATAGCACTCGCAAAATGCGACGGGACTCAATCTAGTTCGCGAGCTCCTCTCCAAATGTATTTCATGCACAAGTAATTTTGCTCATCTTCCTGCAAAAGATAGGTGACCTGTAAGATGTCTCCGAGTGACATATGATAAGAAATGCTGACGTGTTTGAAGAAACACACTTTATTATATTTTTAAGAACAGTCAAAAGCCGTCACGTGTCTGTTTCACTGTTCAGATACGTGCAACGGGACCCTGTCTCATAAAACAAGCACATGTAAAGAGTTTTCACTCTGAAAACTGTTTGCAAGAATAATGTGGTCTATGAGAATGCTGCACATGATCTCCGATCATCTCGTGAGGTACTGCAAGTTTAGTTAAGAGATGAAATCATAAAGTAATACAAAGACACGTTCACCTTGAACCTAAAGTTGAGTTTTATTTTCTTTTCTTTAGGCAGCATTAACTGTATTAATAAATGCAATACAAACATTTAGCAGCATTTTTTAGGCTAATTTATTATGATGATTATAATTATCTTTACATTTATAATTCTCTTTAGTTCTTAAGTTGTATGCTAGTAATTTCCCCTGTTGTTGCATACTGATACTTGCATGATGGCAAATGGGGCCGTTGGAGCCGTTAAATGTTTGGATTTGGGGAGGTGGATATATATAAGATTTATCACTTCATTAATTGTATTGTTTTTTTCGTTTCGTTTAAAGTGCAATTTGAATTTAGAATTTCTTTTGTTTAAATGTTTTGAGTTTCAATAAATTAATTACATTTTTAAAGCAAAATCAATAAAGCAAAAATATTCACCATATAATCGGATGTCGCAATATTTTAAATTCAATTATCATTTGAATATTTTTTAAATATCGCCCAGCCCAAAAATGAAGTTACATGTTTCATGAACATGAAGTAATTTTATGGAGAGCCGCACAAACACGTGTACTCAATTTCATATTGCAACATGTTACCTATTAATATTTGCATATGTGTTTGTATTTTAGTAGTCTATGGGCAATATAAACATTTTATTTCATTGAAAAACTTTTTGGAAAATGGTAAATTATTCATTTGTGGTATTGCTCTTTCAAAAAAATGCACCAACCAAAAATTAAAAAAATGGGCTCCTTGATGAAAAAAGGTTCCCGACCCCTGAATTAGAACATTATATTGCAATTTCACATTTATTGCTCACAATTTGAACTTTATATCTTGCAACTGCAAATTCATATTGCAGAAAAAATTCACAGCTGTGAGAAAGAAACTCAAAATTACCTTTTTTAATTTCCTTCATCCCTTATTATATTTGACTTCCATATACATGTGCATTTCCTTGCAAAACTCATTTATCGATGGATGGAATCTACACAAAGAGTTAAAATATTTGTTGATTTTTGTGTTATGTCATTATTTCAAATGTACTATTATATATATAAGCAATATCACACGAGCAAGAGTGTGATAAGACCCTACATCAGCACTGCTGTGATCCGAGTGCTGTAGGTAATCACAGCAGTGCTGATGTAGGGTCATATAGCACGATTGCGAGTGTGATATTGCTTATATACAACAGTTCAATGAACAAGTACATGAAAAAATTTGAGTACAGTCATAAAAACACATTTGTGCATGAAACTACTTTATTACGTGACAGATCAGAATCTGTCGTTGCTGGTTCAAAACAAATGATGTGTACAAGCCTCCATTAGTAATCCAAAATTGTCACTTCAGAAATATTATCATGGCTGGGTGTATGTGTGTGTGTGTGTGTGAGTGAGAGAGAGAGATGGAGCTTGTGTGATCACCTGTTACCACACCCAAGCAGAGATGCTGTCAGCTTTCTGAAGATCAGCTTTCTCAGAGGAAAAATAGAGTCCAAGCGGGGGTATTTCTCCCTATTTCGTCGTAGCCGGTGCACAAGAGTCAATCACTATAGAAACCACAATGTCCTCCATTTTATACAGCAACCATTGTGTATATAATCAGTCTGTTGTGTCTCTCAGCTGTGATGAGCCGTAATGCTGAAGTTGTTCATTTAAAGCCGTATAAAGATATTTCCTAGCTTTAACATTGTAGTAGTGATACAAGCGATCATGTAGAGCTGTTTTAATTACACACTGACTGGTTCTCTTCACGTCACCTAACTTGCTCATATTACACACAAAAATTATCTTTTGCCACCACCTGCTGGTTAACATATGTAATGTCAAAAAACTATACATGTAAAAAAAGGCAAACAGTAGCTCTTTACACATATGCACTACTCTTACACTTTAGTTTGGAACAGCACAAACACAAGTGGAGTGGTACACACACAGTGAAGCGTGTCAGACCATCAGTGCTGATGGAATGTCTCTCATCCAATCAGATTTGAGGACCGGAACTAACTGTTGTATATATAAATATATACTTTTTTGTGGTCTACTTTCATTAAATATAATGTGGTCTATGTACTACATGTCTCTGTTATGTCACTCACACACACACACACACACACACACAAACACACACATGCATCCACACACACATACACACACAAACACACACACATACACACATACATACAAACACACACACACACAAACACACACAGACACACACACACATACACAAACACACACACATACACACACACACACACACACACACAAACACATACACACACAAGCACATACACACACACAAACACAGATACTTTTTCCTCTTTAAAAAAACATTTAAATCTATATGAAATCCTGTTTGAGGGAGTGGAAATAATTATGATAAACAATGAGTAGATGTGTCCAAGCTTTTGAATGGTGTAAATGTCATGAAAACAGTCATTGTATTTTGCCATCCATAAAACTTCATTTGTTAATTTCTTAGCCATCTAAGCAGGTCTGTGACATCACATGATTGTTGACCAATTAAAGTGGCATGAAACAAAAGTTGCGACCATCATATTTCCAAGTGAAGAGCTTATTGAACTAGAAGAAA
>NC_068276.1:3012543-3032543 GCF_025860055.1 Xyrauchen texanus
GTGGACTATTGGGCAGTGATATGGAAAGGAACAATATATTAGGTTCTATTTTAATTTCTGCACTAAGTGCAGCGAGCATGGGCAACATCTTATTATATATGTGTATCAATAATAATAAATCACATGCTAGCACTAACTTATGAAAACTTCATGGCCATGCTCAATGACTTTCTGCATATGACGGTTCACATAGCACTCTTACAGTAGAGCTCTTTGTCTTCTAAAGCCCCTTGTAGTCTAGATTTACTCATTTGCCACAATAAGGTCTTTGAATTTTCTTTATTTGATACTTTTCAAAAACATTTCAAATATAATAAACAGTCATATACATGTACTTAATATCAAACTTTTAATCGACTGACAGCCATAAATACTACAGATGCAGCGATAAGCATTTTGAGTGCTGATACGATATCAAATGATTTATAACATCTTATGATTTGATAGTACAACTTTATTCTCTGTCTCAACATGTTGTCTATGTTTTAGAGTAACTGCTCTCAGTTGTAAACTACGGAAGCCCTGAACCGCAAGGTGAAAAAAAACAGTGATTAAAAAAAAAAACATTTGTGTCTTAGTTCGTTCCTGAGCCTAAGTCTTAAATTTTTTTCTCTCTTCAAAAATATATTTTTTCACTCTTCAAAAAAAGAGACTTTCACCATGAAAGTCTACACATGACATTTACATTTATGCATTTTATCCAAATGCTTTTATCCCAAAAACTTACAGTGCACTTACTACAGGAACAATCCGCCTTGAGCAACCTGGTTGATCCAAGATGGTAGTGCGGTAGCATGCAGCGGCCACTCCGGATCAAAATGGTGCTATTTTTGGCACTTAGCCCGACTTTTACGAAACATGGACATCAGAGCAACCGGTGTTCATGTCTACCATCGCCAGACACTGTTAAAATATAAGATTCATGCAACAACCAAGCTGCATGATGATCTGCAGGAGTTGCTACGCGAACTCGGCTTGCTACGGACACCAGGCCTCCAGTCGTCGGCGTCGCCTGATGTCGGTGCCCGGGGGAGGGGACCTCATAAGTGGTGTGTGAGGAAGCGAAAGCACGGCAAGAGGGCGGAGGTCCATGCTAGGCTGAAAACAAACCCTAGCCGGCCGGCTCTCCCGTCTATCCTGCTCTCAAATGTTTGCTCCCTGGACAATAAACTGGAATACATCTGACTCCAGCAGACTACGCAGCGTGAGCTTAGAGACTGCTGCATCTTTGTTTTCATGGAGACATGGCTCAGCGACTATTAGGTTCGCCATTCAGCTAGATGGGCTCACCTTGTTTCTTACAGCTCTGTGCGGTAAGACTTGCTGTGGTGGCTTGTGTGTTTACATCAACACGGAATGGTGCAATAACTCTATGCTAGTCTCTAGTTACTGCTCATTGCTGGTGGAGCTTGTGACTATTAGATGCCGACCTTTTTATTTACCACAGGAATTCACCACTGTTATTATAACCAGAGTTTACATTTCCCCCAGCACTAACGATAAGGAAGTACTCTGTGAACTGTATGGGGCTATGAGTGAACTGCAGAACGCTCACCCTGACGGACTGTTTATTGTCGCCAGAGATTTCAACCATGCAAATCTCAAGACAGTGCTCCCTAAATTCCATCAGTATGTGCACTTTGCAACGAGAGGGGTGAACACGCTTGATCTTGTTTACACAAACATCCCAGGCGCGTAATGGGCGGATCCCCGCCCTCACCTCGGCTACTCAGACCACATCTCTGTTATGCTAATTCCAGTATACAGACCGCTCATCAGATGTACAAAACCGCTCCAAAAGCAGGTGAAAACCTGGCCAGCAGGAGCATCTCTGCTCTTCAGGACTGTTTTGAGTGTACTGACTGACACATGTTCAGGGAGGCTGCAACATATGGCGACTCTACCAACTTGGAGGAATACACAGCATCAGTGACCAGCTACATCAGCAAGTGCATTGATGATGTCACTTTCTCCAAGACCATCACCACACGCTGAACAACTTCTACACTAGGTTTGAAGCACATAACGATGTGGTGGCAAGGAAGACCACCCCTCCTCCCAACGACCAGGTGCTCTGTCTTACCACGGCTGATGTGAGGAAAACTCTACGTAGAGTCAACCCACGGAAGGCATACAGAGGCTCAGAGGATGTGCAGACCAGCTGGCAGATGTTCTTACCGACATCTTCAACATCTCTCTGAGCAGCGGCGTCGTTCCAATGTGCTTCACCACCACTACCACCTCTTGCCATAGAAGTCTTCAGTGTCCTGCCTCAACGACTACCGTCCCATCGCACTCACACCCATCATCATGAAGTGCTTCGAGAGGCTCGTCATGAGGCATATTAAGACCCAGCTGCCCCTCACTAGAACCACTGCAGTTTGTGTATCGTCCAAACCGTTCAACGGACGATGCCATCGCCACCACTCTACATCTGGCCCTCGCCCACCTAGACAATAAGGACTCATACGTTCGAATTCTGTTCATAGATTTCAGCTCAGCATTCAACACAATAATTTCTCAGCACCTGATTGGTAAGCTGAACCTGCTGGGCCTGGACACCTCGCTCTGCAACTGGATCCTGGACTTCCTGACTGGGAGACCTCAGTCAGTCCGGATCGGGAACAGCATCTCCACCACCACACTGAGCACTGGGGCCTCCCAGGGTTGTGTGCTCAGTCCACTGCTGTTCACTCTGCTGACTCACGACTGTGCAGCAATGCACAGCTCGAATCACATCATCAAGTTCGCAGATGACACGACCGTGGTGGGTCTCATCAGCAAAAATGACGAGTCAGCATACAGAGAGGAGGTGCAGCGGCTAATGGACTGGTGTAGAGCCAACAACCTGTCTCTGAATGTGGACAAAACAAAAGAGATGGTTGTTGACTTTAGGAGAGCACAGAGTGACCGCTCTCCACTGAACATCGACGGCTCCTCTGTGGAGATCGTCAAGAGCACCAAATTTCTTGGTGTTCACCTGGCGGAGAACCTCACCTGGTCCCTCAACACCAGCTCTATCACCAAGAAAGCCCAGCAGCGTCTCTACTTTCTCCGAAGTCTGAGGAAAGCACATCTCCCACCCCCCATCCTCACTACATTCTATAGAGGGACTATTGAGAGCATCCTGAGCAGCTGCATCACTGCCTGGTTTGGGACTTGCACCGTTTTGGACCGCAAAGCCCTGCAGAGGATAGTGAGGACAGCTGAGAAGATCATTGGGGTCTCTCTTCCCTCCATAAAAGACATTTACAAAAAACACTGTATCCGCAAAGCAACCAGCATTGTGGACGACCCCACACACCCCTCACACAAACTCTTCACCCTCCTGCCATCTGGCAAGAGGTACCAAAGCATTCGGGCCCTCACGGCCAGACTGTGTAACAGCTTCTTCCCCCAAGCCATCAGACTCATCAATACTCAGAGACTGGACTGACACACACACACACACATTTGTCCTGAGTTGCACTTTAATTACTGTCACTTTATAACTGTGCATAGAACACTATCTCATAGTATATTAAGTTTACGTTTGGTATTTTTAGAAACTGTCATCTTTTTGCACTACTGTGTACTGGTTGGCGCTGCACTGTCTCTCACTGTGCCTATTGTCCTGTTAATTTTTAGTAATTTATTGTACTGTCCCATACTCTTTGCACACGTTTGCACGTACACTTTATATATGTTATTTAGTCTGTGTTGTCTCATGTGGTTCTGTGTTTGTCCTATGTTGTTTTATGTAGCATCATCGTCCTGGTGGAACGTTGTCCCGTTTATTCTCTACTGTACTAACTGTATATGGTTGAACGACAATAAAAACCACTTGACTTGACATGGAGTTGTGACTTGCTCAAGGACACAATGGTGGTGGCTTTGGGGATCGAACCAACATCCTTCTGCTTAACAGTTTAGTGCTTTAGCCCACTACACCACCACACCGAGAAGAGAAAAAAATAAAAATAATTTTAAGAGAGAAAATTATTTTTTTGAAGTGTGAAACAAATGTCAAGACTTAGGCTCAGGAACGAACTGAGACATTATTTTTTTTTCACCTTACAGTTCAGGGCTTCCGTAGTAAACAAATACACTGAAACAAATGAAAAAAAAAATACTATTAAGTCAAACTACAGTATACTTTGGCTTCAACGTGCATGCTCAGCATTTCAAAGAATACTTCATTTGATTGTTATTGTTGCCAACTTGTGGACCGACTAATTAGTGCAAATAATTCCATGTGCATTCTGTCTGTGTTCAGAGGATGCACGGTTAGAAAATTGGGCTATGTGCATTCAGTGCTCGAACACTCTGCTGATGATGAAATTTGCATCACAGACCTATACACAGATACTCAACGTTCGCATCTGA
Organism: Xyrauchen texanus; assembly: GCF_025860055.1. Lineage (NCBI taxonomy): Eukaryota > Metazoa > Chordata > Actinopteri > Cypriniformes > Catostomidae > Xyrauchen > Xyrauchen texanus. The sequence goes on from NC_068276.1 coordinate 3,016,909, forward strand.
CTGACTGAAATATACTTTGGGCTTGATTTTCCGCCACATTGTCCACCCCCTTGTGACAGGTAATAATAGGCCCTGATTATTGGCCATTTCTAAACATTGGCGATGTCTGATGTTTAGATAATTGCTTTCATTGGCCAATACCGATGTTTGACTCATGCATCAGGGCAGCTCTACTAATTATGACACGTACAGTAATATTCTGTAACGCTCTATAACTCAAACTATAACAATATGACCAATGAGTCTGGACTTACTGAACTAAATTTATAATCATTCTATAATAACACACACACACACTCGTGTGCGGCACTGGTTTGCTATATTTCTGCAGGCTCCAGTGAGTCCACTCATTGATTAAAAACATCATGAATTATTAATGAGCCTTTGCCGCTGTTTAAAAGTGTCGCTCTGTTTCACACTCACAGTCCAGATTCATCAGTATACATGATTAATATAGAGAGTCAAATCTGCACATGTCCTATGATGTAGACAGGGGCTAGTCGTCACAGGGGCTAGTCGTCACAAGGGCTGTATCTCAGGTTTTGAGTTAAAAGTCTAATTACACAAATGTTTTTGTATGTTGATTTAACTAGTTCAAATAATCATTAAATTATTATAAACTATAGCTGTTGGGTAAAGATGTGAGCACAATAATAGTCTGGATCTGGAACAAGTGCAAAACAGTCAAATCTATTAATAAAATCAATTTAAAATGTTTCCACAATAAATAATGAATGCCAGATCAAAACTTTCTAATACATTTATATTGTGACCTTCTTTTAAACCAAAAAATTTATTAATTAAATCCGTTCATTTTAATAAAAAATCAACCTCTGGGATCAAAGTGATTCTGTCTATTCATATTTTCATTTTGTAAGAATGTTCATTTATTCATTATGAGGAGAGGTCAGAGGAGAATCCAGTAATACAGAACAAATGTATCACAAACACACACACACACACACACACACACACACACACACACAAACACACACACACACACACACACACTCACATAAACACACACACTCACACACACACACTCTCACACACACACACACACACACACACACACACACACAACCACACTCAAACACACACACACACACACACTAGTATAATCAGCTTATGACTCTTGGCCGTTCTGAGATTGTCTGAGTAATATTTTGTTGTATATTACACATTTCTGTAAATGCTTTCTCAAAAACACAAGCTGCAGTCTGATTGGCTGACTACTTAGTACCTTCCAGAAGGTTTTTAGTCTCCCAGGAAACAAAGTCATGTCAAAAGTCTGACCAGCACATGATGTTCTCTTACAGTCACACAGAAATCAGATGAACTCGACAAAACAAACTGAGAAGCGGCAGACGAAAGTTTTTAAGCTGCAAGAGAGATGCTAACAAGCGTCTGACGGATGTTGACACAGACACACAGACGGCGCTGTGCGGGAGAACTTGACGTTTAGCAGTAAGCAGCTGTCAGATTCTCTGAAACGCAGCGATACACACCTGACAGGTAAAAATAACACACTTGTGAAGACAGGCGTTTTCATCAGCGTCTGCTGCAGTCCTGCGTGTTTCCTGATGCCGTTTAGTCATCACTAAACTGAATGTAACGAATAACAGTTCTGAAATGAGTTTATTTGAGACGTGAGACAGAATTAGACTTTTCACAAGAATCCCAAACTACTCCCGCTGGTGTTTACTCTCCAATTCTCATTCTCACCGGTTTGTCAAGCAGTCATGATATAAACACACACGATTGATGATCTTTATCACTGATTCAGCTCTTCAGACCGCAGTCTATATTCATTCAATCATCTCCGTATCACGGGAAATACTTTCAAAATCAATATATACTGCCAGCACAGATGCAAAAATACAATTCAACATGTGGAACTGAACCTCGTCCGGGACTCCCAAAAATATTCAATGCCGTTTTTAAAAGTATAAATAATCACATTTAGTAATGAAACCAAGTAAACTATTTCAATAAATTATAACCTCGCTACCTCAGTAAAAGATCGACAGACAGAAATCAGGAACTGTGCAATAAACAATGTGTTTAACAGTAATTATAACACATGGAATATATACTGCTGTGTGGCTGATAAGGTGTTTTGGATGGTTGCTATGGTTTTATGGATGGTTGCTAGGGCATTTTCAAGCTGAAGGAACACAATGAGAGCTTTTGTGATCATCCCATGAGTAATTAACAAGGGCTTAAAAACTGAGCGGTTGCTAGGGTGTTTGGAGTGGGTTTGTTTGTGTATTCCTGAGTGGTAGCTAGGGAGTTCTACATGGTTGCTAAGGCACTGTTGTGTGGTTGCTATGGTATCTGGGTGGTTGCTAGGCCATTGTCCAGCTGTTGCTAGGGTGTTCTAAGTATTTTTAGCATGCTAGTAAGCAGTTGAACGACTTTAAAGTGCAGTTGTTAGGGTGTATTGAGTGTTTTTAGCAAGTTGCTATGTGATTGATAGGGTGTTCTGAGTTGGTTTTAGTGTGTTTCTCTGTGGTTGCTAGGGGGTTCTAGATGGTTGCTATGGCACTGCTGTGTGGTTGCTAAAGTGTTTTGGATGGTTGCTAGATCAATGTCTAGCTGTTGCTAGGGTGTTCTAAGTGTTTTTAGCATGCTGCTATTAAGTTGATAGACATTAAAGTACAGTTATGCAGTTGCTTGGTGTTTTGGATTGTTGCTAGTGTGTTCCTGAGTGGTTGCTAGGGGGATATGTTGCTCTGGCACTGCTGTGTGGCTGCTAAAGTGTTTTGGATGGTTACTATGGTTTTATGGATGGTTGCTGTTGCTAGGTGTTCTAAGTGTTTTAGCATGCTGATATGCAGTTGACAGATTTTAAAGTGCAGTTGCTTGGGTGTTTTGCGTGTTTTTAGCAAGTTGCTATGTGGTTGCTAGGGTGTTCTGTGTTGGATTTAGCGTGTTTATCTGTGGTTGCTAGGGGTTCTAGATGTTTGCTGTGAAACTGCTTTGTGGTTGCTAAAGTGATTTGGATGGATGCTATGGTATTATGGATGGTTGCTAGGGCATTTTCAAGCTGTTGCTAGGTGTTCTACATGTTTTTAGCATGCTGATATGCAGCTGATAAAGTGTTCTGGGTGGTTTTTAATATTATGTAGTTGCTGGGGGCTTTTAGATGGTTGCTAAGGCACTGCTGTGTGGTTACTAAGGTGTTCTGAGTGGTTTTTAAAGTCTAGTTATGCAGTTGCTAGGGTGTTTTGGATGGTTGATAGTGTGTTACATTAAGGAAACCGTGAACACTGGGGTTCTAGCACCAACAAATAAGCTAAGGCTATTTATTTATTAAGAATTTTAAAGTGTGTCATTAATCCCATCTCCAATCAAAACGTTAAATAAAAGTGATTGTGAATATGGTTTTCATTTGTAATACATATTTTTACCTTAATACAACTTTACGCCCTTTTAGTATCTGTTTCCTCAGTGACATCATCCTCCAGGAAGTGACGACAGCACAAACATCAGTATGTATTAGCAATGGATTTGATCAATTCTGTGATGTTGTGTGATATTAAATGGTTTGTTTCACTCTAAAACATTCAGTAATGTTTGATAAAGTGACAAAAATGAGTAGAATCAAAACATGAAGATAATTAAGAACAATATGAACTGTTAATCCCTTATGGCTAGCTTTAGCTCTTTATTTCCATCTTCCTACTATATTTTTCTTGCCATTATGTAAATAATCAAGTAATGAACAAAGTTAAAGTGCCTGAGCTTGACCAGAGTATATTTCTGAAAGTCTGCTTTATCTGTCCATAAAAAAATCATTCCTTAAATTACAACACAAGCACATCTAAATGACCCATTTCAAAAGGCTTTTGTCTGTTTTCAGAAACCTCATCAGTCTCTGCTGGTCTCTTGTGTGATATGTGTCTTGTAACACTGTAAGCTCTGGATACAGACGTGTGCTCCGCATTAGCAGCTCATTAGCGCGCTATGATCGGAGGGATTCCTCTCTCAGAGAGGCTTTCTAGACATGGAGGAGGAGGACAGGAGACACACTCCACTGAAGACACAGCTGATTGGATTAGACTTCATTATCCCACAGCCAATGAGGAACCTGATCTAGTGTATGTATATTACTGCAACTAACAAAGAAGTTCACTGAAGGATGTTTATGGGGTGTTTGCATGAATAGACTCTGCAACTGTAGTCTTGTTCGATGATATGATAATAAAACAAACAATACACTGAGTTCAATCAATGCGTTTCTCCTCGGCCACAATAATACAATTCATTTCAATCTAAAATGTCAATATGTTTGATATATTTATGATAGGCCCTACATATTAAGTTATCGTTTAGAATAAAGTTATTAGTTAATAACTAATTCCCATATGATTCGTACTTTCAGAACCAGCATGTTGCACTCTATTGGAGCAGACAGGAAACAGCATTCACCATGACAACAGCTCACTGTAACTCTACTGGCCCTCTATCTGCAAATTGAACAGCTCTTGCTCCTGAATGTCAGATGTGGCATTTAGAATTTCAGCTGAGCATTAACTTTGACTCAGAAGACACAAATTCAAAGAAAGCAATTTGTCACACGCAAATATAAAAGCTCAGCTTTCACACATACAGTCAACTATTTGCAAAACACTGGCCTCATTTTACAGAGCTCCCAACTTTGCAAGAATGTACTTCATGCTCTGTTTGCTCCATGTCACTGCAAAAAGTCTTATTTAATTCCACTAGATGGCAGCAAGTAGTCAGAATATAAATGTTCCTCTATCAATCACAATATACAGATGTGAAATGCAGATTAGCATTCACACGTGTGCTTGTCCATAGACTTTCAGTCCATTTTGTGATCACACTAGGGATGTTAATGATTGATCGAAAATCATCGTTATAATTTGATTGATTAAGATTGTCAATCATTGATTAATTAATTTCAGGATAAATGTGTTTTCAAATCAAGCCAGCAGACGTCGATAAGGCTGTCTAAACAGTCACGTGCCACTAGGGGGCGCTTGCGGGCTGCACGTCATTATCAAGTTCACAGAAGACACACAGACGCGAGATGAATAGGCTCAATGTAAACAGTGTTTGAGCGTTTCTCTTTAAATGAAGATTAATGTTGTCTGCACACACCATGATAGTGTGTTAAAGTACATGACAACAAGCACTGTCAATCTCCTGGTTTCATCTCAACCTACAATTACATCAGCGATCGCTGGGAATGCATGAAGGTACATTCAGCTGACATCTCACCATCGTCACCTCAGAAACAGTATGTGAAGTACTGTGTTTATGCAGCGTGTTATGATTTGGCTAAATTTCAAATAAAAGTCCAAATGTTGGAAATATCCCATGATTTACAATGTGATGTTTTAATGAACACAAAATGCATAAGTGATCTTGAATACAAGTTATTTTTAAAAGTAGCTTAACTCATTAACAGTAATTAAAACTAGCATTCCTCAAGTGCATGTGTGTACATTATACTTAAACAATAGGCTACATGCACATATTATTTAGAGTCCTCCATGTGCGATTTGCAATATTACCGTTGATGATTAATTGATCATTAATTTCCACAACGATTGATTATGAAAACGGTTGAAAATTGACATCGCTAGATCCTACACCCCTTCCACAATATTTCATAGAAAACCTCGGCCTCTGAGTGGACTACAAGCTCAATCTGAGTGTCGTTAGAAAGCTTTACGTATAACATTTCATCATGAAAAGTTGACATAGTTTTGATGTTTGATTTGCTTATCATGCTTTTTCTACTGGACTGCATATTTTGTTCTGGACAATCTGAGACATAATATTGGATTACTTAACCAAGAAAGCTCACAGACAAGTAAAAATGGCAAATTTTGAAGAAAACAGCGTAATATAAGAGCTAATTTCAAGTTTGTGTCTACATGGGGCTTACAGAAGCAGTGATCAAAGCAGAGATGTTTGTCTTTGTTTGTTGTTGTTTCACTTTGTGATTCTTTTAATAATCTTTTGGTGTTATGCCAAAAAAAAAAAAAAAAACTGCATTCATGTGAACGAGAGCTTTCATTTGATATACTTATATTTAAGTGCTTTGTGAAACACTTTTAGAATCATATTCATATTTCTACATCACTACTTCAAGGTGGCACACTTGCGACACAGAGGTTTTCAGGCTTTATTTTTATATTTTATGTAACATGAATGCAAAAGTTATATTTACATTTTAGGCATAAACGAATGAAACGCTCCTGGCCCCGCCCATGAGTTTAATCACTTAAAGAGCCCATGCTAAATTGTAGTTTTGTGGCTTTTAATCTGTGTGTGTTAGCATTGAGGTCCTCATTATTCTAATGTATACCTGAAAGGTCACAAAATGAACTTTTAGTAGATATTCATGCTTAAAAATTACAGGCTCTCAACCAGGAAACAACCAAAAATACTGACATAATCTTGCACTAAAGGCTGAATGAATCCTTTCTAGAATTAAAATGTCCCTCACCCCAATACCACCTGCCACTGACAAGCCATTTGACTCACACTAACTTCCTGTTTCAATAGGAAATACGTCAACACAGAAAATACAATTTTGCTTGTCAATCCATTTCATGGGGTCTCTAACGAAAGTGTGAGAGTAAACTCATTATACACCTCTCTCTCTCTCTCTCTCTCTCTCTCTCTCTCTCTCTCTCTCTCGCTCTCATTATAAAAGCAAATCTACTGGGAAAGTGTCCTTTATTTCAGATGAGTTTTACACCAGTGTGTGTGTGTGACGCATAGGCGTCTGTCTTTGTTTACCAGCAGAATTTGTGAGCAATCGCTGGCCCCACAGTATAATCCCCCCCCACACACACACACATGCACGCACACACACACACACCAGATGGCCCAGGTTGTTATGTAGGCACAGAAAGTACCCTGCACTCAACTGTAGTGTGTTTAGCATGTGAAAACAACATGTTTCACTATATAACATGATTATAGACGATTAAGTGTGTTAATTTAGTATTATTAATTATATGAAAAATTACAAGTTCAAAGAAATTATGCTAATGCATTTAATCATGCCTCCTGACATAACTTTAGTAATAAAACTATGTATTTTCCAATGTGATCAACTAAAGCTTGATGTACACATAACTTTGTGTTTTTCAGCAGGGGGCAGTCAGCGCACCTCAACAAACATTACAAGCAGCACAGAATGCAACAGAATATAAGAATCTTCAGACAAGGTTTTTATAGTTTCAATGAAATGTCTAATTTTTTTTTGGGGGGGTTTCTCCCCAATGTGTAACACCCAATTCCCACTGCGCTCTAAGTCCTCGTGGTGGCATAGTGACTCGCCACAATCTGGGTGGTGGAGGACGAATCCCAGTTGCCTCCGCGTCTGAGACCGTCAATCGGCGCTTTTTATCACATGGCTTGTTGAGCGTGTTACCGTGGAGACATAGCGTATGTGGAGGCTTCACGCTATTCTCCTCGGCATCCACGTACCACTCACCACACGCCCCACCGAGAGCGAGAACCACATTATAGCGAGCATGAGGAGGTTACCCCATGTGACTCTACCCTCCCTAGCAACCGGCCCAATGTGGTTGCTTAGGAGACCTGACTGGAGTCACTCAGCACGACCTGGATTCGAACTCGTAACACCAGCGGTGGTAGTCAGGCCCCGTTTCAACTACTTTTAACTAAATATGTTGTGTTTATGACACTGAAAACCAGTGAGCCACTTGAAAAGCATCTGTCTGACTCATATGTACATACACTGACAATTACACTAAAATAAAACAGTGAGGATGAAATGCAAGACCGCGTCCTGTGAAAACAAAATGATTGACAGACTCAATTGCAAAATGGATCGCTGTCGACAGCACACTGTAAACCCTAATGTTGGCATTACTGGAAATGTAAAGTTGTCTTAATTAAGTACTGTATTACTTGAAATAACTAATTCATCTTAAAAATACATAGACTACACATTTCAAGCGTTAATAACTATTGAGTACAGAACTGAGGCTATGGGGAATACCCAGAAATATTTAATTATGTTTCCTTGGTCAAATGGAAGTTATGGGACATTAAAATAGTTGTTATTAAGAATTCATAGAGGTTTTAGAATCTTTTGTAGTATTATTTATGTTGTTTTGTTGCTAATACTTGTTTGGTGTGATGTCACCTTTGGTCATGTTGGACCCTGTTCATCTCAATTCTCCTTGTGCTTGTGCAGGTATTGCATTTCTGTGGAGAACTGAGTTGATTTAATGGCTGACCTAGAGTCAGTTATCATCTTTAATTGAGCTGTGCTATTGTTTGGTCTAAAATGTAATCAATTACAATTTTAACAGTAGTAGAAAAGGATGTTGAAATAGCAAATCTGAGTTAAGTCTACTTGCATCTAGTTAACTCAACTTATATAGTTCAATTCATTCTATATGAACATCACGTTTATTGATCTTAATAATGCATTAACTAATGTTAACATATACATCTTATAATGTTAAAAAATGATTCATAAATGCAGTAAAAGTACGGCTCACGGATTAGTCCTTGTTCAGTCAAGCATATATGACCTAATTGTGCTTTAAAATGCTTTTACGTAACACAGTATCTTCTTTTTATTCTAATAAACAAACATTCCGTAGCTATAAATATTCAAGCCAATATTGGCAAAAATCTCCCATGTTCCTCCCAGTTGTTGCCATGGGAACGGCCCCATTGGTTGGCACAGTGCACACATGGGAGCGCCTACCCGCCAACATCCCATAGTTAACACAGATCACAGCCAGATCACGTGATAGATGTTTTTCTTAGTGTGAAGAACTTTGTGAATAAAAGAATGCACACTTGGACAAGAGTCGCCTTCATTATAATAAATGAATAAATAAATAATCAGCACTCATACGTGTTTACACAAACTCAGATCCTTTGAATCCACCGAATACTGCCAGTGCCGTTTTAATATTCACACTCTGGGACAATGCATCAAACAGTTGAACCACTTCTGTGATATTTATGAGCAAAAACCTGCATGTAGCACGACAGAAAAACTGAAAAAAAGAGTTAATCGGTGTGTGTTTTTGTGTTAGCGAAGGATGAGAAAATCCCACACTAATGTCATTTATTCTACTAACTGAATTAGATGTGTGTGTGCGTGATGAATGGTCCTGTCACCAGACCGAGAGCTTCAGCTGTTCCACTCGCTGACTTTCTTTACACCACGCCGCGCTGCAGCTCAATTAGCACTTGTGCACTGGGACCTCTGACCCCGTCTCTCACGGATCCGACATTATCTAGAGCTCTCTCAAACTTCCATGACCTACACAGTGAAGTAGCACAATGTGTTTTGTGTGGTGAATTATTAACTTCATATAAATCTCATACACCATTAGGATGCTGGTTCTCCACTCGATGTCCCGTGTAAAATCTGTGTCCTGCAGCAGTTTGTGTGCAGTAACAACTCCAGTATAGTACGGATGACTCTGCACGGCAGAATTAAAAACACACTTGACATTTGAGGAAAACAGCGTTCGGTCCCTGAGAGCGGCCGAGCGTTTGAGAACACTGCTGACATTTAAAGAACGATCAACTGCTGACAAGACCACTAACCGCTCGTCTCTAACATCACTGAGGTGTTTAACCGGTTGGCTTTACTCAGATAGTTCTTTATAGTGTGTTCAATCTTCAGCTTCTTCCTTTAGAAGAATTCTTTCCCAAATCAAAGTATGTTGACAATTCTGCAGATGACAACTGCTTAAAGGGACAGTTCACCCAAACATGACAAATCTCTCATCATTTACTCCCTCTCATGATATCCCAGATGTGAGTGACATTCTTTCTTCAGCTGAACACATGAATATACTGTATATGATGAATAATATAAATCAGAAGAACGCATTACATTATTGTGGCAGACGAGTAACTCATTGATAAGACAACAGTGTCTCTAGAAGGTAATATATTGTTTATTTCCAGATTGTTGAACATAAGACTATCATTGGTCTACAGTTCACAGCAATCCATTTAACAATAGGTCAGTCTGACTGAGATTGCTCTTACGATGTGTCCATGCACACATGTGTCAGACGGTCTCACTTGGGTTGCGTCACGCCATAAACAGTGTGTTTTTAGATTGCAGTGTTGAATTAAACGTAGTTTAAAACTTCTGGAGGTGTACACATTAAGAGTTGTGCTCCGTCCAGCTGTGTCTGAATGCAAGAACACATTCTCAACTTGTGCTGTGGCTGTTGTTAAGCATGAGCGGGGTTTCGCTTACTGCCCCCTGGAGAAAACAGGCGGTACCTCCAGCTTGAATTTCTCCGATGGTTGTCATATTCATTATTATGATTAATTGTTTGATTAAATATTTTTTTGACACATAATTTTTTTTAATTAACATGTTAAATTGAAAAACCCTAATTAAAAGAACAGTTTCTGTTGTCATGGAAAACATTAAATGTATGAAATAGTGGTAGAGCACATTATATCGGTTTTGGCGATTCATTGGTGCTGATAGTTTTGTTTTTGAAAGGGTTGTTCCCTTTCAAAAAGCTACACTTATGATGCTGCGCTGAATTAGCGCTTTGGGAACAACTTTAGGTGTGACCAGCTGTGAATATGTGTGCAACACGTCAATGAACATTGACCAGAATGTATAGCCTCTGCCGGTGACATCGTTGATTCACCTGTAGCAGGGCTATAAATAGATGCGTCACAGGTGCATCGTCAGATCTTTTGTCTTCAGATCACTCTGTGTGTGTGTGCTTCATGAGCCTGTCAGTAACTTTCTACTTTCCTCTGTTAGGAGTTAGAATTGTTAGGCAGTGTGCAGAAACCTTTCTCTTTCTCTTTTCTTTAAAAAAAAAAGAAGGAAAAGAATGACTTATAAACAAAGCAAGCGGTGTGTTCTCATATTCACGCTCTATGGCAGAAACGGACACACACCAGTGTTGTTTTGTGTGCTTGGGGGAAGATCATGCTGCCCTTGCGTTGCGGCAGGGCGGGTGCAGGCATTGCGATCTGTTTACAGTCAAAATGCTTCACACTCGTCTCGCTTACTTCCAAGAGCCGGCTTCCACTCTTTCATTTTGGTGCTCTCGCATAGGAGCGAGACACGGGTCCGTCCCTATAGCTCGCTCTCTCCCCAGATCCAGCTGATCCTTCTCGTAAGCCTGACGCCCGCCTCGGTGCCTCTTCGGTTCACGAGGGGGGCACTGAACCTCTGTACATTCCGCACACAATAATAAAGCGGCTGAGAAATTACTCGAGGTGGTTACTTGGGTGGCCAGACTATAGTTAGACTGGCCACGCGAACAAGAGACCCCCCCAAACGCTCCAAACTAGAAAACAGATTTCTGTCTGGTGGCCAAAAAAAAAAAGAGAAACATAAAGAAAAAAGGGAACATTATATCAGTCCCTTCCTTTCTTCTATGACCTCCATAACGAGCGTTCTCATTCAGGGAGGAATCCTTATACTTCCCGTGTCTTCGTGCCCTCGACGTGGACATATTAGACTATCGTGGGTGTTGAGGCTCGGAGGTATTCGGTGATGCCGCCAGTAGAAGAGACACTTGCGGGTTATCTCTCGCCTGGTACTAGTCTAATCTGTTGCTGGACCTTAGTTCGGGTACCACGGTCGACGAAGAGGCTTTCTCTGAGCTTCATCGAGCCACGGATCTGTCTCCCTGCACGACCAAGCAGATGACCCACGCCATTGGCCAGTCTATGTCTGCTTTAGTCAGCATGAAGAAACACTTATGGCTTAACCTATCGGGTATCAGAGACAAGGACAAAACTTTCCTTCTCGATGCCCCGGATTCACCTTCTTGCTTATTTGGTGACGCTATGAATATAGCTATCACCAGGTTCCAGGAGGCAAAAAGTCACGAGGAAGCCTTCGGGCAATCCCTTCCTCGACACACTCAGGGTGAGGGGCCATCGGCCACCCAGACCAGCCCCGGTCCTTCTAAATGGGAGGCTCAGAAACAGAGTGTGGCAAGTCGTGCTCCCCCTTGTAAAGACTGGGGACAGGTTTGTCACCCTCAGCAGCCCCAAAAGCAAGACCTCAGGGGAGTAATTTATAAAAAGAGAAAACACTGATGGTCTTGCGCCCAGCCTTGTGGGGGTAGCCCTCCTTGGGACGGGGCGCATGTATCATCCACTTCAACCCTCCCGGTACCCCCATTAAACCTTTCCCTTCCCGCCGCCTATGGTGTTTCGGGAGTTAGAGGCTTCTAGCTAAATGTTGGGTGTACCGCTGCTTCCTGCCTTAGTCCAGGATGTGGAACACTCGACATCCCCTCAACAGGAAGTGTCAGAATTAATACCCATCTCAGTGAACCTGGCAGCGTGGAAACTTCTGCCAGGTATTTCTATGTGGGTCCTAAGAACAGTAGAAAATGGCAACAGAATTCAATTCGCTCGCCGCCCTCCGCGTTTCAACGGCGTGGTTTCCATTACCACGAAACCGGAGCAGGCATCTCTACTGTGGAAAGAACTGCAAAATCTCTTGGTTAAAGGAGCCATAGAACATGTTCCCCTTCCAGAGAAAGTCAGATTTTTACAGCAAATACTTCCTGGTTACGAAGAAGGGTGGGGGGTTGCGTCCGATCTTAGATCTGGCTTGAATCGCTCAGTCAAGGCGTTCAAGTTCAAGATGCTAACTATCAAGACGGTCGTGTCACTCAGGGCAGTTTATATCCTGGATGTCTGAATGTGGGAGCAGATTTACTGTCCAGACAGAAAATACCGACCGGGGAGTGGAAACTCTACCCTCTTCGTCTCTCAACAGACAGCGCAATGTCCCTTCTACTTCTCCCCCTGGGTCTGGATGCGATGGCGCATACATTGCCCAGAATGCATCTGTATACATTTCCCCCGGTTTCTCTGCTCCCGGGAGTCTTGGCCAGAGTTCGCCAGCAAGGGTCCTGCCTCTTACTGATAGCGTCGCGCTGGCCGAACAGGGTATGGTTCTTGGAGATAATGTCTCACCTCGACGGCTCGCCTTGGGCAATTCCGGACAGGAGGGACCTTCTGTCTCAGGCACAGGGGACAATATTTCATCCCTGGCCTGAGCTGTGGAACCTTCATGTTTTGCCTTTGAAGGGTACTAACTGAGGGATGCTGGGTTTTCACCTGAGGTTATCAAGACCATTTTAATTGCTAGGGCTCCCTCTACAGAAGAATCTACGCCAATAAATGGGGTGTCTTTGAAAGATGGTGCAGTGCACATAATGCAGATCCAGTTAAATGCCAGATTGTTTCAGTTCTGGATATTCTGCAGTCAGCAGGCATATGCCCCGTCACTCTCAGGGTCTATGTGGCCGCCATTTCAGCTTGCCACACCTTGATGGACGGTGTGCCGTTGGGGGGACATCCTCTACTTGCTCGCTTCAGTTGTGGAGCTATGCGACTGAGGCATCCTGCTAGGACCAGGACCCCTTCATGGGACTTAGCAATAGTCCTTGAGGGTCTGGTTGAGACTCCCTTCAAACCTCTAGAGTCAGCGTCTGATAAAGTTCTGACTCTCAAGATGTTTTTTCTTGAGAATTGGGGATATACAGGCTCTGTCTGTCTTGCCAGCCTGTTCAGATTTTGCCCCAGGAATGGCTAAAGTGATTTTGCACCCTCCTCCTGACTACCTGCCTAAGGTGCCTTTCTCGACCTTACATGCGTTCACTCTCGAAGCCTTCTGCTCTCCGCCATTTACAATGCCGGAGCAGGAAAGACTTCACAGACTTTGTCCAGTCCGTGCCCTTCAGACTTATGTCCACCGCACTAGCCAGTGGCGTAAGTCAGGGCAACTATTCGTTTGCCATGGGGGCCGCAACAGGGGGGCGGCCGCCACCAAGCAGACTATGTCGCATTGGGTGAGGGACGCTATTGCCCTGGCCTACGAGGCGAGGGCAGTAGGTATCAGGGCTCACTCTACCAGAGGGGTCGTCTCCTCTAAAGCCTTGGCTAGAGGTGTCCCTCTGTAGCATGTTTGTGATGCAGCAGGCTGGTCCTCTCCGCACACATTAATTAGATTTTATAGTTTGGATGTTCATGCCACTCCGGGCTCTTATGTCCTTGAGTCGACATCACAAGCTCATGTCTGAGGCCTCTCTCGCTCCTGTGAGCACACTACACAACCGTAGGGGGTCCGGACAGCCACAGTGCGGCGGCATTGGTATTCTCGTTCCCAAAGCGCTAATTCAGCGCAGCATCATAAGTGTAGCTTTTTGAAAGGGAATGTCTCGGGTTACTTGACTGTAACCCTTGTGCCCTGATAAAAGCAGAACGATATGCTGCGCTTCATTGCCGCACCGGGATGCCCCAGGTCTGCTCTTCAGACAAAATACCTGACGATGCACCTGTGATGCATATATTTATAGCCCTGCTACAGAGGCTATAAATTCCAGTCAATTTTCATTGACGTGTTGCACACATATTCAAAGCTGGTCGCACCTAAAGTTGTTCCCAAAGTGCTAACTCAGTGCAGCATCTCGTTCCGCTTTTATCAGGGAACAAGTGTTACAGTCAAATAGTGGTGGTGGTGGCGTAGTGGCTAAAGCACAGGGCTGTTAATCAGAAAGTCACTGGTTCGAGAAATATCAGAATCACAAGTTATGTGCAATTAAATGATCAAGTAAATCATATTTATGGTTGCAAATTCATCATATGCATATTGATAACATTTTAACATTTTATCTTTATCTTAAAATTCTATTTTTTTATTCATTTTAAAGATAAAATGCATTCATAAATCATACACTGCAGGTGCAGATGAATTAATCACTGGGACAACAGGATCAAACTGGAACTGTACATTCTCATCACCAGTGAAGTACAGAGATTCATCAGAGTAAATGTTTATTGTCTTTAAAGTCTGTCATTGCAGGACTGTGATCACTCTTATTATAGACATGAATCTAGTGATGCGTTGTGCCCTTAATCCTGTCCACACTGCTGATCTGACATCCAAACACCAGGATTCCACTGGAATGAGCTGTTGCTTTTCTTTTTCCAGCTATAAATGGCCAATCATCACTAAATCATTCATTACACTGATTAAAAATGGCAAGATGGCATCTTACTAAAGCATGTGAGGTCAAAATAAAAAACATCATATCTCTAAACTGTCTGCCAAGATTACATTTCAATAACAAATCCCTAAAAATATCTGATATCACTAATATTGTTGTTTTACAATAATTGTGTGAGTGTGTGTGTGTGTTTGAGAGTGTGTGAGTGTGTGTTTGAGTGTGTGTGTATGTGTGTTTGAGAGTGTGTTTGAGAGAGTGTGTGTGTGTTTTTGAGAATGAGTGAGTGTGTATGTGTGTGTGTTTGAGAGTGTGTGAGTGTGTGTGTTTGAGAGTGTGTGTATGTGAGAGTGAGTGTGTGAGTGTGTGTTTGAGAGTGTGTGAGTGTGTATGTGTGTGTGTTTGAGAGTGTGTATGTGTGTGTGTTTGAGAGTGTGTGAGTGTGTATGTGAGAGTGAGTGTGTGAGTGTGTGTTTGAGAGTGTGTGTGTGTGTGTGTGTGTGTTTGATAATGTGTGAGTGTGTATGTGTGTGAGTGTGCATGTGAGAGTGTGTGTTTGATAGAGTGTGTGTGTGTGTGTGTGTGTTTGAGAGTGTGTGTATATGTGTGTGTGTTTGATAGTGTGTC
>NC_068276.1:3047543-3110043 GCF_025860055.1 Xyrauchen texanus
TGTTGTGTTTCCATGTTTTATGGGGACTTTCCATAGACATAATGGTTTTTATACTGTACAAACTTTATATTCTATCCCCTAAACCTAACCCTACCCCTAAACCTAACCCTCACAGAAAACTTTCTGCATTTTTACATTTTCAAAAAACATAATTTAGTATGATTTATAAGCTGTTTTCCTCATGGGGACTGACAAAATGTCCCCACAAGGTCAAACATTTCGGGTTTTACTATCCTTATGGGGACATTTGGTACCCACAAAGTGATAAATACACGCTCACACACACACACACACACACACACACACACACACACACACACATACACTCTCACGCACTCTCACACACACACACTCACACACACACACACACACACACACACAAACGCACACACAAACACTTACACACACACACACACACACACACACACACACACACACACACACACACACACACACACAAACACTTACACACACACACATACATACACACAAACACACACACACAACCTGCAGAATCAGACAGAGACATTGAGATGTGTATAAGGTCATGCAGTTATTATGTGGCTAATGATAAACATGAATAATGAATAATAAACATCAATAATACAGCAGGTGTGAGTGGTTCATGGAATAATTCATGATTATAACACACATTCAACACTAAACACACTGAAGACTTTAGAACACCAGAATGTCAGACAGCGTGAGATCCAGTAATACATAACACAAATATTAGGTCAAATAATTGTGTTTTAATTGGATATAGTTGTATCGATACTTTTAAAATAAAATGAATAATTCCCTTTCATGTAGTGTAGGGAGCTCAGATTCAATGTAGTGTGTCGGTTCTTTCGGATGGTTCATGTAAAAGAACTGATTCATTGATTCACTTGAGCCTTGTGAAGCTTCAAAGGGATTTTGCATGAGATGCTGCTTCAGAATGAGGTCCCTTAGAAGTCAGCTGAGTTTTCTTGTCTACACTGTGTGTTTGCAGTGTGTTTTTAAGCCTGCTGGCCATTTAAATCTCCTGTGAGATTTAATGATGGTGAGATCAGGGGGATCTCTGGATCTTCTGGATCCAGATCGGAGTGTGTGTCATCATCTGTGTGTGTTCTGGTTCAGAAGAGGCTTCCAGCAGTGCTGATATCAACTTGCAGGGATTCTGCTCACAAGTTTATCACTAAATAATGATGCCACAACAAACAGATTGCAAAAGATGATCTGAACTATTCAACTCTTCAAAAGTGTCAAGGAGTTACTGAATAAAAGTAGCAATGATTTGAAAACTCTTTAAAAAAAACGAAACGTGTCCACACTCATAAAGCACTGTGATTAAATAACCAAAAGAACTTCAACTGGAGAAATGAGTGAATCTTTAATGACGGAGTAATAAAAGAAAAGGTGAAAGTGCAATTGTCACTTTTAGATGGTTTTCCACACTTGCTTGCAAGACTCCACAGGCACCAAATTGATACAAAATGTGTTTTAGGATTTTATTCTCATTTCACATGTACAGAACAAACAAATAAAGATACACTGGTGCTCTGGTCTCTACACAGACACGCTTTAGTGCCGCAGAACAGGTGAATCCCACCATGTGCGTTACAAACATGGCTAATTAATTACAGTTCAGCCAGCGTTCATGACAGACCAATTAGACAGATTGAGACATCATCCACCGCAAAACGAATCGCTTGTAACGGCAAATTGCTAACACTGAGACTGAACGACTGAAGCATATATGAGCAATGCAAACACTGAAGCACTGATGCAAAAGGTGAAGAGTTTATGAACCCAATTTTGAAGGCTTATTTATTTAATGTATTTACATCTGCTGGAAGGCATTTTTTAGAAATTCATGCGTAAATGGTATATTCAGAAATAGCAAAGAGAGTCAATTGCATTCTATCCATTTACAGAACACCTTTCAAAATATGAAGATCAGGCTTAGAGACACTCATGTAACAACGCTGCTAACAAAACACCAAAAATATGAACTAAAAATAAAGTTTTCAGTTATTATTTATGTTTGGCATTATAGATTTTAGACAGTTGGCATGGAAAGTCATCAAATGAGCTTTAGTGTTGTTCTCCAACATGTCAGCTATACCAGGAAAAATGTGTTGCTAGAACAAACCAATCCAAAGTTATAGTATTCAAATATTTTATTGTGTCCTTGAGCATTAAAACATCATCAATTTCAAATGTTCTTTTTTTTTTTTTATTACATTTTAGTTTTATAATGAAATAAATAAATATGGTGGCACAATTATATTTTTGTCTACAAAACCAATTTCAAACATTTAAACATACAACTTCAGATCAAAAGATTTAAGATCATGAGAAACATTTCAGTCAAGTTGTGTCAAATGAAGCGACACTAGAGGTCTTTCTTGAAGGCCACGTTACCTCTGAACTTGAGAAAAGGCCAATGAGAAATTGGCAGACAGAATTTGCATGTCCCTCCCACGGACATACGGGTAAAAAAGGAAGGAATTGACCTTCTGTCCATTCAGATTTTGCACTAAGGAGCCGAGAATAAGGTTCGGCCGTTACAGTGGCTCGGTATAGCGTCGTGGCCGGGGAGACACAACATCTCTTTCCCTCCATCAGGGAACGGACGTTACAATAGTAACCATGGGGAAAAGACCCAGGGGAAAACACCCTGCGGAGACCACATCCTGCCCAGTCTGAGGGGAGGTTAAATGTGGCGAATACGTCACATGGGTTTTCAGGCCACATGTGGAAGGGACACGGTGGTAGATCCCACCTAGCGCGGGAGGAGTTGCTACAAACACAGTGACCGGGGGGCAGGGGGGTCTGCCCAAGAGAGACACGGGTCTGCCGGCAGGGCCGTACTGCGGAAAATAAACACAGGGGGATTAATCTGTGAAGGCCAACCCTGTGGAGCAGCTATTCCAGTACAGAGTAATTAGCACCCGTTGTGGGTCTGGTCGGGAATCCCTCCGCTGAATTCGCGGACCAGAGGGCTAGGGAGGAAGGACAACCAGGGAGCATGAGTTTATTGGACTCTCCTGGGAGAAAGAGTGCATGAGATCGCCCAGGTGGAGAGGAAGGGAGCTATGTGCAAGCTGAACACCCGGTCAGACGTTCCGTATTCCCAAGTTCTACGTGCTTGAATCTGAGAGAATACGGGACGAAACCGACTCAACCCTGAGTTTGTAGAATGTTGTAAAGGTATTGGGTGTTGCCCAGCCCACCGCTCTGCAGATGTCTGCTAGGGAGGTGCCTTGGCCAGTGCCCACGAGAATACCACACTACTTGTCATGTGTGTCTGGGTATGATAGGCCAAAGCGATGGCGTCGACGACCCAGTGGTCTAGCCTCTGTTTGGAGACAGCGCTCCCTTTCCACTGTCCACCAAAGCAGACAAAGAGCTCCTAAGAACATCTAAAGCTCTGCGTGCAGTCCACATAGTTATGCAAACACACACCGGACACAGCAACGAAAAGGCTGGGTCTGACTCCTCCCGGGGCAGCGCTTGCAGATTCACCACCTGGCCCCTGAAGGGGGGTCGTAGAAACCTTGGGCATGTTCTCCGGTCAAGGTCTTAAGACGACATGGGCGTCTGCCGGACCGAACTCCAGGCATGTGTCGCTGACAGAGAATGCTTGCAAGTCCCAAACCCTCTTGATGGAAGCGAGCGCGATCAGGAGGGTTGTCTTCAAAGAGAGGTTTCTGAGCTCGACTGATTCTAGCAGCTTGAAGGGGGGTCTCTGGAGGCCTGAAAGGACCATGGAGAGATCTCATGAGAAGTACAGGCATGGCCTAGGAGGGTTCAGCCTCCGGGCACCTCTAAGGAACCTGATGATCAGGTCATGCTTCCCATCATGATGAGCCGATATAGCGGCTACATAAACATTCAAGGTGGAGGGGGACAGCCTCCCCTCCAGCCTCTCCTGCAGGAATGAGAGCATTGAACTGATTGCGCATCTCTGCGGGTCTTCAGATCGGGAAGAACACCAATTCACGAACAAACGCCACTTCAGTATAGCTGCCTGGTAGAGGGAGCTCTGGCTTGGTTGATCATGTCTACGACAGCAGGTGGTAGGCCACTTAGATCTTCCACATCCTGTCCAGCTGTCGCGACGAGCATAAGATCCAAGAACCAAGTCTGCGTAGGCCAATAGGGGGTCACTTGAGTGACTTGTTCCTCGTCCTCCCTGACCTTGCACAGCACCTGTGCAAGTAGGCTCACTGGGGGAAAAAGTTGCTCTCACCTCAAGCCCGGACTGAAGTCAATGAGCATGCTGGGAGGCGGGTGGTTCGTGGGGATTTACCTGGCAAAACTGAGCCCACTGCCATCCCCAAATTGCCTCACCAGCCGGGTCATCCTCAATCCCATGGGAAGAATGAGCCACGCGGGGTGGAGTGGAGTTCCTTTTTAGGAAGGAAAGCCGCGACTGCAATGTTGCTATGGTTAAGTTCTCGCAGTGAGAACAAGAACCCAGTGGTCTAGCCTCTGTTTGGAGACAGCGCTCCCTTTCCACTGTCCACCAAAGCAGACAAAGAGCTCCTAAGAACATCTAAAGCTCTGCGTGCAGTCCACATAGGTATGCAAACACACACAGCAACGGACACAAAAAAATTTTGTTCAATTTCTCTGAAAACAAGACAAATTATCTTATGTAATTTTGCTTTTTAAGAAGATTTATCTTCATATTTGTTTTACTGGAAAACAAGAGAAAAATACTCTAGTCAGAAGGAGGTGGTGATGGGGGAGGGGCATTCTCATTCTAGAGAGAATTTAATGTGACAAAAATCTAAGTAGTGCAAGATGAGTCATCAACATTTTGAGGAGTTAAACATGCCGTATATCTTCTGAAAGTGAATGTTGTCGATATATAAGTGCACGCCACCATTTAGACCCATAAAGTGACACTTTTTTTTATTCAGATTTCAAAGGCTTTTTAATCTTAATTTCTCCAAGTACAAAGTTTACAAAAAACCAAAATAGATAGCACACCTATAATGATCTACAAAGAAATGTCTGAATGGAGTCTGTATGTTAATGAATAATTACAGAAGTTTAATCGTTAGGGTAAGATGTGTTCAGAGTCTAAACTCTAGTGAAACTCTACTCAAAGGTCCTCACAAGGGCAGACACAGAAATATCCTCTGGTTTATTCAGTGAGCGTCGTGGCAGAGGATGTTATCTTTCAGAGGACATTGTTTTACTCTCACACCACCGCAGGTATGTCACCACAAAAATGGCAAAAACTCATTTGTACATTTGATCTTCTGTATCTGCAGCTGACGGCATGAAAAGAGCAGTACCACACAACAGGAAATGACATCACAACTGGTCATTTCTCCATAGAACTGTTGGTCAGTATTAGGGGTTGACCAATATTGGATTCTGGCGAGAACGATAACTAAGCTGGTGGAAAAGGCAGATAACTGATTCATTGGCTGATCGTTTTTAAAACCCATTCATCGAATGTTGAAAAGGTGTCCTCGGACCTTCCTTACCATGACTGGCACAAACATAGGCTTTGTTCACACTGCAGCTGAATGTGGCCCAAATCTGACTGTTTCAATGACATGTGACACAACTCTGTTAATTGGATGTCCGTGTGAACAGCCTGATTTTAAAATCAATTTAACTCAACATTCTCGATTTACAGCATTTAGGCCTGTCATGTGGGTGTATTGTATGTTACTTAAGTGGTGCAAAACGAAATTTCCTGAGAAATAGGTCCTTGTGTTGAGATGTTTTAATACCACCTCTGTTTTCAGCGCAAAGTCTAAATTCAAGTTTGCAGAATCCACCAGCAGTTGGTGCTAAAGCGTGATGGGGGAAAAGTGCCATTCATTGTTCCTGGCAGGCTGCTCTGCCTTACAGGCTCCCTTTGGTTAGGATTAGGGCATCTGCTGCCTCCCAGGCACAACTGTGGCCCCTATGTACATTAGGTAGAATAAAGTTTATAAAATATAGTGGAACATTAAATGATGTCCCTGACAATCATTTGTTTAGCCGTCTTATATGAAACAAAACTATCTATAGGTCATGGTTTATTTTTCGATTATTATTAATTTCATATTTACAATTGTATTTATGATCTAATTTGTATACATATTTTTTTCCCACTTAATTTTTCTGCAAAGTCTCTGCAAAAGGGGCCGGTGGAAGAAGTTGCTGAGGATAACATTTTTGGTTTTGGTATATGATTTTTTTCATTGTGGTTTCGTTTAAAGTGTAATTTCAAAAATCCTGTCTGATCAAGACACCATTTGTTTAATCAAGACCAAACCGTTTAGCAAAAATGTTCACAAGACCAGAATGGAAAAGCTTAATAGCTACTTAAATATTTAGCATTTTTTTGGTAGAATCTTAGTTTAACTAATAATAATAAAATAATAGCTTGACTGGAGTTGAATTACATTAAATCTTCAGTAGTTTGTATTTTGAAAAGCACAGCTTCACTAACACTGTTCGGCACAATGCTGAGGCTGGTGTGTGTTCTGGACTGGGATTTGCTGGAGAATGTTTTAACGGGATCAGCACATCATTCGCAGCGTGCATGTGTGTGTGCAGTGTGTGTACTGGGAGCTGAAGTCAGGACTTCATTCGTCTGTGTTTAGCAGGAGTGTGTGAAGTTGCTCAGAATAGCTGTACAGCTCCTCCTGCAGCCCTAATTGCATGTCGGAGTGCTGGCCATGTTGAATTCTGTTTAGCAACCATTGGTCATTTGATGTCTGTGATGTTTAGAACTGTCACGCTCAGCAGTAATGAATCCACGCGGCCAGAACAAGCTACTTATGAAGGTCAGAGTGAGGAGAGAGCTGCAAAATAGCATCCAAGCCAAAAAAGAAAAATGTCTTGACTGTCTCTGCCATACAATAACCACAGAAGAAATGCTAGTAAAGCCCATAATTACAGTAGAAACAATGACATCACCGTACTGATGAACATTTGGATGTTGTGTGATTGTCGATAAACCGTCAGACACACAGATAGAAAAAAACAACAATTGCAAACTAGATGTCTCAGCTTGACCAATCCTGGTTTGAAATGTTTGCAAAGAGTTTAGAAAGCCTTAAGTAACCTTGAGTGGGCGGCTGCTCCGAGACAAATTTGGTGGGCTTTCTTGGCTGCAGTTCTCTGATTGGTGAACGTCTCGGGTTACTTGACTGTAACCCTTGTTCCCTGATAAATTGGATGCAGCTGTAGGAGGGCTATAAGTAGATGCGTCACACGTGCATCATCAGGTATTTTGTCTGAAAAGCAGTCCTGGGGCATCCCAGTGCGGCAATGAAGCGCAGCATCTCATTCTGCTTTTATCAGGGCACAAGGGTTACAGTCAAGTAACCCGAGACGTTCCCTTTCAAAAAGCTACACTTTGATGCTGCACTGAATTAGAGCTTTGGGAACGAGAATACCCACGCCGCCACACTGTGGATGTCCGGACCCCCTACGGTTGTGTAGTGTGCTCACAGGAGCGTGAGAAGTCTCAGACATGAGCTTGTGATGTTGACTCAAGGACATAAGAGCCCGGAGTGGCATGAACATCTAAACTATAAAATCTAATGAATGTGTGCGGAGAGGACCAGCCTGCCGCATCACAAACATGCTGCAGAGGGACACCTCCAGCTAAGGCTTTAGAGGAGGCTACCCCTCTGGCAGAGTGAGCTCTGATACCTACTGGTAAAACTTGAACACGTGCCTCGTAGGCCAGGGCAATAGCATACCTCACCCAATGCGACATAGTCTGCTTGATGGCGGCCACCCCCCTGTTTTGCCCCCATGGCAAATGAATAGTTTCCCTGACATACGCCACTGGCTAGTGCGGTGGACATAAGTCTGAAGGGCACAGACTGGATACATTCTGTGAAGTCTTTCCTGCTCCGGCGTTGTGAGTGACCAGATGTAAGTTCGAGAAAGGCACCTTAGGTAGGTAGTTAGGATGAGGGTGCAAAATTGCTTTAGCCATTACTGGGGCAAAATCTAAGCAGGCTGGCAAGACAGACAGAGCCTGTAGATCCCCGATTCTCTTTAGAGAGGTAATCGCCATAAGAAAAACCATCTTGTGAGTCAGAAGTTTATCAGGCGCTGACTCTAGAGGTTCGAAGGGGGTCTCAACCAGACCCAAAAATGACTATTGCTAAGTCCCATGAAGGGGCCCTGGTCCTAGCAGGAGGCCTCATTCGCATAGCTCCATGAATGAAGCGAGAGGTAGAGGATGTCTTCCCAACGGCATCCCGTCAATCAAGGCATGGCAAGCCAAAATGGTGGTAACATAGACTCTGAGAGTGGCGGGGCATATGCCTGCTGACAATTATTCCCTGCAGAAAGTCCAGATCTGAAGCAATCTGGCAGTTAACTGGATCTGCATTATGTGCACTGCACCATCTTTCAAAGACACCCCATTTATTGGCGTAGATTCTTCTGGTAGAGGGAGCCCTAGCACTTAAAATGGTCTTGATAACCTCAGGTGAAAACCCAGTGTCCCTCAGTTGGTACCCTTCAGGGGCAAAACATGAAGGTTTCCACAGCTCGGGCCGGGGATGAAATATTGTCCCCTGAGCCTGAGACAGAAGGTCCCTCCTGTCCAAGAATCGCCTAAGGCGAGCCGTCGAGGAGAGACATTATCTCCGAGGACCATACCCTGTTCGGCCAGCACGGCGCTATCAGTAAGAGGCAGGACCCTTGCTGGCGAACTCTGGCCAAGACTCCTGGGAGCAGAGAAATCAGGGGATCAAGGGCCAGAAATACAGCCATCAACTCGAGACAGTTAATGTGACTATCGAGCTGACGATCCTCCCATTTCCCTTGAGCTGGAAGACCACTTAAGACCGCTACCCAGCCCGTCAGGGATGCATCTGTCGTTAGCAACCTGTGATGGCAAGATGCACCTAGAGTGAGACCCAAAGTGAGGAACCGGGGTCTGAACCACATAGAAAGGGTATGCGGCGCATAACCCTTATCAGCCTAGGGGAGTGGCCCTTGAATGAAATCCCCTGGCTTTGAGCCACAACTGAAATGGTCTTATGTGCAAGAAGGCCCAAAGGGATCACCGAGGATGCAGTTGCCATGAGACCTAGTAGTCGTTGATACTGACGAACAGTGCACCTTGGCCTAGCCGGACTTTGCTCAGGGTGTTCTGAATGGACTCGATTAGAGCGGGAGACAATTGTGCCCGAATCGTGATCGAATTCCATACGATCCCCAGATAGGTAGTTTTCTGAGTGGGAGAGAGGACGCTTTTCTTGGCGTGGAGACTCAACCCCAGAGAAACCAGATGAGCTAAGATGATATCCCTGTGCTGTAATGCCAGTTCTGGTGACTGTGCTAGTATCAGTCAGTCATCTATGTAATGCCTGACCTGCTGCCTTATAAGCCTTCCCCACAAGCTTGGAGGTGGTCCTGCACAGCTTTGTGGGAAGAGTGGGTCTCTTTAGCGATGATGCCGAGTCAGGCGAGAGATAACCCGCAAGTGTCTCCTCTACCGGCGTCAACACCGAATACTTCAACAGATTAGCCTAGTACGCCCTTTACACTGCCATTGTGTGCAGGGCAGCACCAGCCTGATCTGCTGCCTGATAAGCCTTCCCCACAAGCGTGGAGGTGGTCCTGCACAGCTTTGTGGGGAGAGTGGGTCTCTTTAGCGATGATGCCGAGCCAGGCGAGAGATAACCCACAAGTGCCTCTTCTACCGGCGGCATCACCGAATACCCCCTGAGCCTCAGTACCCACGATAGTCGAATATGTCGACATCGAGGGCACGAAGACACGGGAAGTATAAGGATTCCTCCATGAATGAGAACGCTCGTTATGGAGGTCATAGAAGAAAGGAAGGGACTGATATAGCGTTCCTTTTTTTTTTTTTTTTGGCCACCAGACAGAAATCTGTCTTCTAGTTTGGAGCGTTTGGGGGGGGTCTCTTGTTCACGTGGCCAGTCTAACTATAGTCTGGCCAGAGCCCGAGTAACCACCTTGAGTAATTCCTCAGCCGCTTTATTATTGTGTGCGGAATGTACAGAGGTTCAGTGCCCCCCTCGTGAACCGAAGAGGCGCCGAAGCGCGCGTCAGGCTTACGAGAAGGATCAGCTGGATCTGGGGAGACAGCAAGCGATAGGGATGGACCCGTCTCTCGCTCCTCAGCCAGATCTATGCGAGAGCACCACAATGAAAGAGTGGAAGCCGGCTCTTGGAAGTAAGCGAGACGAGTGTGAAGCATTTTGACTGTAAACAGATCGCAATGCCTGCACCCGCCCTGCCGCAACGCAAGGGCAGCATGATCTTCCCCCAAGCACACAAAACAACACTGGTGTGTGTCTGTTTCTGCCATAGAGCATGAATATGCTTGCTTGCTTTGTTTATAAGTCATTCTTTTCCTTCTTTTTTTTTTTAAGAAAAGAGAAAGAGAAAGGTTTCTGCGCACTGCCTAACAATTCTAACTCCTAACAGAGGAAAGTAGAAAGTTACTGACAGGCTCATGAAGCACACACACACAGAGTGATCTGAAAACAAAAGATCTGATGATGCACCTGTGACGCATCTATTTATAGCCCTGCTACAGGTGAATCCAACGATGTCACTGGCAGAGGCTATACATTCCGGTCAATGTTCATTGACGTGTTGCACACATATTCACAGCTGGTCACACCTAAAGTTGTTCCCAAAGCGCTAATTTAGTGCAGCATCATAAGTGTAGCTTTTTGAAAGGGAACTGTTCTCTGTTGTACCTCTGTTGTAGTTATTTACCATGAATTCCACTATCAAACACCGTAACAAAAAAACGTTGAAAATCTATTTGTCTATGGAAACATGGAATGGGATTTTTACTTCTGGACCCAGACGGTTGCGCTCTATTACTGCATACTTTGGAAAACGATGACGTAACTGGTGTTTTCAAATGAAAGCGGATTAGTGCTGCCATTGCCTTAAAGACAGAATGTGAAAGCCCTTGTGTGTGTTTGTTTATGTTTGAAACTGGAAATTTACTTTGAATTAACGAGCATTCTGTTGGCCTATTTGAACATTTCACCAATATATGTTTATAGTATTTTTTTATAAATTCTTTGGGGTCGTCTACTGTGTGAAAACCAAACGTCCAGTCAGTTAGAAAAGACATAGCACAATATTCCAGAACAGTCTGAAGGTCTGTGCCAATTTTGAGGGATGTAGCTTGAAACCTCTAAGAGGATCTAGTGTTAGAAATTTTGGTCTAGGCGGATTGACAGGCACTGTCTGTATCTAAAAGGTGATTGTCTCTTTTACCTGTAAGGCGGGACTTCCTTTCCACATCCGTTGATTGTTGGGTGCTAGAGCTCCATGGTTAAGCGTTCCAATTTCTCCCATTAATTTTAGTAGAAGTGACCCGTCTCTGCTAAACAGTCTCTGATGATATTTAAGACTAAGAGTTTCTGTTTGATATTATAAATCTGACATTTAGGATTTAAGTGAGAGTTTAAAAATCTCCCACTTACTTACATTCTCTTGCATCTATTTGAATACACAATTGTGATTGGCCTTCTGTCAATCAATCCTAAATTGCATTCGTTTGACATTCAGCTGAATGTCTCATTTAGGATTCACAGATGCAAGAAAGTCATCTAGGTTTGGAATAACACGAGTGTCAGTAAAAGGTGACAGAATTTGTATTTTTGGTGAACTACCCCTTTGAGTTTCAGGCCTTGATTTCAAGCTTATGAATGGACTGAAGGCCAGACTTGAATTGTGTGTGCTCTAATAAGTCTAAAGCACTCGACAGACTTTTGACGAGTGTCTGTTTACTGACTAATTTCTAAATAATTATAAGACATTTCTGCAGTTTCAAGTCAAGTTTGTGGTTTTCTTCAACACAATGAGACTTAAGGAATGCAAATAAAAGATGTCACTGTCCAATGCCACAAGAGCCCAGTCTGACCAACCCTGCATAAATTACCATATATTATCAGACTGCAGCCTGAACAAACAGGGATTGGACGACTCGTTTCCTGCAATCTGGGTTGCAAGTCTGGCACTGAAGCCAATTAGATTCCCTCTAAGATCAACACACGCCTTCACATCTCAAGGCACCAAACAAAAAATTACAAAAAAATGTCACTTAGGAGAATTGGATCTCCTGCTATTATTTGCGGTTCCATATAGTGCTGTTCTGTCTGATAATTCGGTTAAAGACATTCATACCATATGCATTCTGGTGAGCGGCACTGATCAACAACAAACCTGCTGTGACTTGCTATTTTTGAATCTGAACACAAGGAACAAAGGTGGTAAATTTGGGTCTGGTCATCACACCAAGAACTGTATAGTGCAACATGGAGGTTACTATTATGGGGTGAATGTTGATCATTTTTTTGAGCTCGACAGATGTGGTCCCAATCCACTTTCATTGTATGGCTAGGAGCAGTGTGAACATTTAGCTAAACGTCTTTTTTTTTTAGTTTTTTGCACAGAAGAAAGAAGGTTATAAAGGTTTTGAAGTAATAAAGCATTTTAAGGTAATGAATTTAGCTAGACACCAACACTATACGCAAACACAACCGTATCCAGTACCCATAAGTTAAGTACTTTTTCATGAACTTAACTTCAAAATAAAAGTATGAACTCTCCCATCACCAGCAAAGTACAAGCTGTTAGTGTGCAGTATAAGTATTCAAACTGTGATGCAGCCGATCTTTAGATGTGGAATCTGGGATTGAAGGTAAAATCCCTTCAGCTCGCCGCAGGTTTATAGAGATCCTGATGAAACCCTGAGAGAATCATTCAGGTGTGAGAAACCAGCGTTCATCTGCCAATTAACATCAATCTACAAACACTAGAGCTTCTGATGAGTGTGTGAGTGTGCGTGTGTGTGTGTGTGTGTGTGTGTGGGTTTGAGTGTGTGCGTGTGTGTGTGAGTGTGTGTGTGTGTGTGTGTGTGTGTGTGTGTGTGTGTGTGTGTGTGTGTGTGTGTGTGTGGGTTTGAGTGTGTGTGAGTGTGTGTGTGTGTGTGTGTGAGTGTGTGTGTGTGGGTTTGAGTGTGTGTGTGTGAGTGTGAGTGTGTGTGTGTGTGTGTGTGTGTGAGAGAGAGAGAGAGAGAGAGAGAGAGAGGGAGAGAGAGAGAGCACCTACATTACAGCACCTTTAAAGTTTTTTTTTTAAAGTAGCACTAGTAGATGTGATTTCATGAGCAGTTTAATTAATTCGAGTTTAATTGCTCATAAATGTTTGTTTTTATATGTACAAACCGCACAGGCACGAGTAAAACCAACACAAGGCTTAAACTTTATTTGCAATATGGAAAGGAGGAATATGTATGTTTACTGTTTTAATTACAGTTACTAATAAAATCATTATAATATAATATAATATAATATAATAGTATGATAATTCACATTGTTTTGTTATTTTAAAACAATACATTTAAGACACTTGACTTTTTCTCATAAATTACAATAGTGTCTTGTATTTTCAGTGCTTTTGAAATGACTCTATTTAATATCTTAAAATACAATAAAGAGTAATTAACATGATTCATGTTATAAAATAATGATATGTTATGTACAATGTACAGAATGTACAGAAAGAATGTAAGTAGAGTTTCAGGAATTTAGTGCACCAAGTGTGTGTGTATGACATCATAGAGCAAGCAGAGTCCCTGCTGTTCAGCTGGCATGATGCCACGTTTGTGTGTTTGAGAATCTGTCGGGCATCTCAATTGCTTTCATGTTCATTTGCTGTGTGCATCCAGAGATATTCACAATACAACAACTAGGGATGCACCAATCGATCGGCCACCCAGAAAACCCTAGCAACCACCGTGCAATGCCCTAGCAACCTCCCGTTAGCCTAGGCAACCTATAGCAAATGCCTAGGCTAACGACCACCCAGAACACCGTGGCAACCACCCAGCTATGTCTTAGTGACCATCCAGAACATCCTAGAAACCACCTTGTGACCATCTAGAAACCACCAAGACACCCTAGGAATCACCAAGTGACCACCCAGAACACCCTAGCAACTGGTTAGCAACACCCTAGTGATCACAAAAAACAAACTCGAAAACACCTAGCAACCACCCAGAACAACCTAGCAACCTGTCTGTCTGTCTGTCTGTCTATCGATCTATCTATCTATCTATCTATCTGTCTGTCTGTCTGTCTGTCTGTCTGTCTATCGAGCTATCTATCTATCTATCTGTCTGTCTATCTGTCTGTCTGTCTGTCTGTCTGTCTGTCTGTCTGTCTATCGATCTATCTATCTATCTGTCTGTCCGTCTGTCTACAAACTTTACGGAAAGCACTGGAGAAAGAATCGTCACTGGCGAGTACATTTAGCTTTTTTCTCGCCAGACTTTTGACATGTAAGAGCAACTGAAAACAATCATGTCATCTACACATGTTCAACACTGAAAATGAAAAGAGAAATCCATCGGAGGTATTGTCACTGAAGAGTTTGAGTTGAACGCATATAAACAGAAGAAGAGTCACACAGTTTCTTTACCAACAGTATTAGCAGAAGCAACAGCACAGGAGAAGTTTTTAATATTCTGCTGTAGCCACTGTCTGAAGTCACATTATTTCCACATCCACTTGCAAATATATTAGAGTCGCAGTGTTTACACTTCATCTGAGAAGAGCCGTGGGCCACTCACTTCCTGTCACACTGATCACACGACAGATTACTGGCCTTCTCAGATTAACCTCAAACACACTCTGTCTCTGAAGTTGCTGATATGTTTGTGTGATAATGTTTGCGATGCCCTTTCATGATAAATGTGTTGTTTGACTCTAGATAACTGATACGGCATCAATATCTCTGATCATTAGGACTCAACGGGACTCAACTGAGAGATAAAGAGCGGCTCAGAGAAATCTCAGACTTCTGTGTGTGTGAAATGAGGCAGCAAAAACACGCCGGTCGTGTCTGAAACGTGACGCACGGATCGTATCTGGCGGTTGACAGGAAGTTCTGCCTCTTGTGTGACAGTGACAAATAAAGACAGAGAGACGATCACAAACAACTGCGATCTGCTTGCTGATACAAAACACAAGTGAACGCTGAACCGCCCGTGAAGAGAACGGTCAATTTGTCACCCGCGTGAACAGCATACAAACAACACCAGCTGAAGGGTGCTCTTGTTTTCTTTTGAACAATCTTCACACAGATGTTTTCCATTCAACAACAGTTTACAGTGACCACGACTGTCAAGCTCCAAAAATGTGTTGTGTAATATTCCATGTGTTCTGAAGACACAATTATTCAAAAGAAATATAAATCACTTATTTAAATATGCGTGAAGTTATTTCAAATGTAGTTGAGTTGCCATTTGTGTACGTTGTTTTTAAAGTTCATATATATATTTCATATTTATTTTGAATTCATAATACATACTCCACTGAAAGATTACTCTGTTCAGAACTGAAATGTGTAAATCTTAAAAATAAACAGAAATAAGATACTCGATTACAAAATCACTCCAAAGTTCCCTTTCCTAGTTTAGATATTTTTACAGGAATCAAGACATTATATATATATATTGAGTGCACACAATAACTATATGTGAAAACTAAAGACCAAATTAAAGTTATGAGTTGATAATCTTCAAATGTTGCATTTGCCACCTTTCATGGAAGGGAAGATTTTAAGTGAATAACAACTTAAATTTGGGTCTATTTCTCACACTCCAAAAAATATTTTAGCTGTTATTTTAAGATTTACGCATTTCAATTTCAACAAAATAAAATTAATAAGCTTTATCTATAAATATATATATATATATTTACAGTAAAACACAATTCAATTTGATGGAATTTTGTAATAAGATTGAAATAAATAAAATCTACAATTAATTCATTAACACGATTTCAGAAGATTTCTCACACGAAGATTCAGAAGATTTGGCATATAGAATACAATATCCACTACTTTCACTGTCCTTTCAGCCGTTTGACAGATGTGGGCACTATTAACTGTTGTTGTACCGAAAAGAGCTGTGTGAACATTTTTCAAAAACTCTCCTTTTGTGTTCTAGAGAATAATATCAGCCTAAAGTATGTGAGAACTAGAAACATATTACAAATGTGTCATTGAAACTAATTAAAGCTTCAAAACGTGCGGCAACATTTCTACTTTTGTGGTGTCAGCAGTCCAGCAGAAAAGTTTGGTAATTAACAGATCGGCGCACAGCGGGACGGGGAGAGACGTCTGTGATTAGAGACGTCCTTGAAACAGCGTTCATTGCCGTTGTGAGATCTTACAGAGTCAGACAGGAAACAGCTTGTTAAGTCTGCTCTCACAATCTCCCAGCATCCTCCTCTGCACTCAGCATGTGTCTGATACCAGAGACTAAAATGATGTTTTTACTGAAGTCACTTGAAACAAAATACAACACGAGGAGAAACAGTAGCGGCGAAAGAAGATGATGGAATATTCCAGACATTGACAATACAACAGTCGGCTCATTCTGCTGTTCTTTTAAAACTATGCAGCTTGAAAAAACTCTTGAATATGAATATGAATATGAATATATAATAGAAAATACAATACAACACAGAAATACTGTTATAATACTGAATATTCTACTCACACACTTCTCAATTCTGATTGGCTTGATAATTAGCTCAGTCAACAGCAGGAACATGCGTCAACAACATGCAAAGAATCTTGGCAGAAGAAGTGTTTATTCTGTTTATTCAGATTATTCTGATTATTCTGATTATTACTGAACTATGTCTCTCGTGGCTTCTGGCTTTATTTGAATGCTGACTGCTGTGTTTAGCTCATGAGCAGCAGGAAATCTGATAAATGAAAATCAATAACCCATCATTAATAATAAAAATAAATAAAGACAAACACAAATAAGACTGTGTTCTTGAACGCAAACACACACACACACACACACACACACACACACAGAAGTGATGACGGTTTGAGAAGTGCAGAGTTTACCGCGGTAATGTGTGTGATAAACTCTTCACCCTCTCACTAATACTCATCCATTATTCATGAACGACCCAACGGGACTCCAGACCAAACCAGAACACACACACACACATGCAAGTGTGTGTGTGCTCTTAATTACAATGGGTTGAAGGGTAAATGAGTATAAGATTACTGTGTGTGATTGTAAATTCAGCGCACGATTCTTCAAGACACTCATTTCTCCAAGTTCAGACCACGAGCTGTTTTCACCAACTACAAGATCTACATTAATAACAATTACATAAAACAGATCCTCATACACACACTCATCTTGTTCTATAACCCTGAAAATAGGATCCAACTTTATCCACATATTTCTAAGGAAAGGTGAGTTTGTTCGAGTCAAATAAAAGTCATCATTACATCTTCATTTAAAGTGTGTTTTACAAAAGTCTTGAGCTGAATGGATTCATTTAGTTGGTATTTTAATCTTTGCTCTGTGTTTTTTAAAGGGTGATGTAATGCCTCTCTCTCTCTCATTATTTACATTTTTACACCTTCATAATTAAACAAGCTGAGGGAATTAAATCTCTCTCACACACTGCAACGATAATGAGCGAAAAAATCTGTTAATCTATAGGAGAAAGCCTAACAAGGTGTTAAAAATAGCTTAACCAGAGACAGAGAGAGAGAGAGAGAGAGAGAGAGAGATTTTCTAAATCATGATTCACATGTTTGAAATGCTCTTAAAGAACTGCGGTCCCATGAAAATTGTCATACAAACATGCACACACACACACACACACATATGCACACACACACATGCACACACACACATGCACACACACACATGCTCACACGCATGCACGCACACACACACTCCATCTAAACACCATCAAGTGATATGGCTTCTAAATATTTTTCAGCAAATTGACGATATTCAACATATATCTCGACATTTATGTATTTGCGTCTAAAATAGCATAAAAGTGTTGTTTTTAATCAGAGGAACATCATTTCATCTGAACATCCATTGTAGCCAAGTAAAATTAATATTTAAAAGTATTAAATATAATCTATTTACAAATGATGAAGGCATGTTTCCCACAGATTTTTACTAAATCAACACAAAGGAGAGTAAAATGAAATCATTTTCATTGATTTGCACGTTTATACTTATATTTAATCTACAATCATATATAGAGCTTAATAAAAATCTTATTAAGATTTTTCTATATATTTTCATATATTTCACTAAAACATTTTTCTTTATTCAACTTGAACATTGTATCGTACTAAATTCTCACTGTGTAACCCAGTCAAGTTTATTATTATAATATGATACTGAATTATTAATATTTTCAGGATAAATGAATATATTTCTGTCCTACTTACTTCACCCTAAACTCAGGTTTTGATTTTGACACTGCAAGTGCTGTCATGTTTATCTAAACATCATCTAAACTCAAACTATATTCTATATAAACTCCATCTAAACTCTATCTCAACTCCATCCAAACTCTATCTCAACTCCATCCAAACTCTATCTCAACTCCATCCAAACTCTATCTCAACTCCATCTAAACTCTATCTCAACTCCATCCAAACTCTATCTCAACTCCATCCAAACTCTATCTCAACTCCATCCAAACTCTATCTCAACTCCATCTAAACTCTATATAAACTCCATCTAAACTCAAACTATATTCTATCTCAACTCCATCTAAACTCTATGTAAACTCCATCTAAACTCAAACTATATTCTATCTCAACTCCATCTAAACTCCATCCAAACTCTATCTCAACTCCATCTAAACACTCTATAAACTCCATCTAAAATCCATCTCAACTCCATCCAAACTCTATCTCAACTCCATCTAAACTCTATATAAACTCTATATAAACTCCATCTAAACTCTATCTCAAGTCCATCTAAACTCAAACTATATTCTATCTCAACTCCATCCAAACTATATATAAACTCCATCTAAACTCAAACTATATTCTATCTCAACTCCATCTAAACTCTATCTCAACTCCATCTAAACTCCATCCAAACTCTATCTCAACTCCATCTAAACTATATCTCAACTCCATCTAAACTCTATATAAACTCCATCTAAACTCTATCTCAAGTCCATCTAAACTCAAACTATATTCTATCTCAACTCCATCCAAACTCTATATAAACTCCATACAAACTCTATATAAACTCCATCTAAACTCTATATAAACTCCATCCAAACTCTATCTCAACTCCATCCAAACTCTATCTCAACTCCATCTAAACTCTATATAAACTCCATCTAAACTCTATCTCAACTCCATCCAAACTCTATATAAACTCCATCTAAACTCAAACTATATTCTATCTCAACTCCATTGAAACTCCATCCAAACTCTATCTCAACTCCATCTAAACACTCTATAAACTCCATCTAAAATCTATATAAACTCCATCTAAACTCTATCTCAACTCCATCTAAACTCTCTATAAACTCCATCTAAAATGTATATAAATTCCATCTAAACTCTATCTCAACTCCATCCAAACTCTCTCAACTCCATCTAAACTCTATATAAACTCCATCTAAAATCTATATAAACTCCATCCAAACTCTATCTCAACTCCATCTAAATTCTATCTCAACTCCATCTAAACTCTATCTAAACTCCATCTAAACTATATCTCAACTCCATCTAAACTCTATATAAACTCCATCTAAACTCTATCTCAACTCCATCCAAACTCTATATAAACTCCATCTAAACTCTATCTCAAGTCCATCTAAACTCAAACTATATTCTATCTCAACTCCATCTAAACTCTTATCTCAACTCCATCTAAACTCCATCCAAACTCTTATCTCAACTCCATCTAAACTCTCTATAAACTCCATCTAAAATCTATATAAACTCCATCTAAACTCTATCTCAACTCCATCTAAACTCTATATAATCTCCATCTAAAATCTAAATAAACTCTATATAAACTCCATCTAAACTCTATCTCAGCTCCATCTAAACTCTATATAAACTCCATCTAAAATCTATATAAACTCTAATATAAACTCCATCTCAACTCCATCCAAACTATCTCAACTCCATCTAAACTCTATATAAACTCCATCTAAAATCTATATAAACTCCATCTAAACTCTATATAAACTCCATCTAAACTCTATCTCAACTCCATCCAAACTCTATATAAACTCCATCTAAACTCTATCTCAACTCCATTCAAACTCTATCTCAACTCCATCTAAACTCTATAAAAACTCCATCTCAACTCAAATTATATTCTATCTCAACTCCATCTAAACTCTATATAAACTCCATCTAATCTCTATCTCAACTTCATCTAAACTCCATCTCAACTCTATATAAACTCCATCTAAACTCTATCTCAACTCCATCTAAACTCTATATAAACTCCATCTCAACTCAAATTATATTCTATCTCAACTCCATCTAAACTCTATATAAACTCCATCTAATCTCTATCTCAACTTCATCTAAACTCCATCTCAACTCTATATAAACTCCATCTAAACTCTATCTCAACTCCATCTAAACTCTATATAAACTCCATCTAAACTCTATCTCAAGTCCATCTAAACTCAAACTATATTCTATCTCAACTCCATCTAAACTCTATATGAACTCCATCTATACTCTATCTCAACTCAATCTAAACTCTATATAAACTGCATCTAAACTATCTCAACTCCATCTAAACTCTATATAAACTCCATCTAAACTCTATCTCAACTCCATCTAAACTGAAATTACATTCTATCTCAACTCCATCTAAACTCCATCTCAACTCTATCTAAACTCTATATAAACTCCATCTAAACTCCATCTATCTGATCCTCCATCCAAACCAGAACTCCATTTAAACTCCCTATATGCTTTCAAACCTCCATCTATATTATCAAAACTCCAAATAAATTTGGTAAAAACATGTTTAATGAATCTTACACATCAATGCATGAACTCTTTTGCTTCATGTCAGTCAGACTGGACTGCAGACCTGCAGCTGTTGTCCAGAGCAGCAACTGAAATGTGCAACATTATGATATTGTACTAATGTAAATTATTGGTACAACAGTATTTAAATTTTTTTTTGTACCGTTAAACCTCACAACTAATTCGTTCATAACGCGCCTTACGGTTTTTACTAGCAACACATTGTCCAATATATGCACTAATAAAATGTTTTATATTGTCTGACTCTGAATTGTGGACATGCACATGGACTGGACATCATCTCTTGCTCATTCCTTGGTTCTTGACACGTCTGCATGAAGTCAGTGTTGAAGAGAGATTTGTTCAGTCTAGTTGTGTAGTTAATAATAATCATCATCTGAGAACACTGGTCACATATTCCTGTGCGTCAGCTGAAACACTGCACTGTTAATAAGGCTTGTTGAAAGCCGTCCTGCATAACAGATAGTTGACTCGTGAAAACACACACTGATCAGATGAGTGTCAGAGCGCATCATATGAGTGTGTTCAGCGAATCATACATAATAATGATTCAGTTTCAGGAAAGTGTTTATAATGGTGAATTCAGTTTAGTCCACAAACACATACATAAACACCCCCCCCCACCCCCCCAACACACACACACACACACATACACACACACACACACACACAAAACAGTAGCAATATAAAGTTTATGACATAAATGCTCTGGGCTTGTAAAGCTCATAAAATAAGTGTGTGTGTCTCTGGGTCTTTGATTAAAAAAAGTCACTGGTCCTTATGATTCGCATAGACTTCCATGCATATTATGGATTTTATACAGATCAAACGATAATTTCTATCCCCTAACCATAACCCTCATAGAAACCTTTTTGCATTTGAACTTTTTCAAAAAAATATAGTTTAGTATGTTTAATAAACCATTTCCCTCAAGGGGACGGCTGTCTGAGCCCCACAATGTAGCTGATCTCAGGTTTTATTATCCTTGTCGGGGCTTCTGGTCCCCAAATGTAGTATGCACACACACACAAACACACACAGAGAGAGAGAGAGAGAGAGAGCGAGAGAGAGTCTTCTATATAGATATATTTTCTGTATGTACTATATAATCATTATTTTCTTTAGCTTTAATGTTGTTTTATTGTTAAAATCTTTTTCATTTAAAGGTTAATGTGTCATTTCTTCACCAAACCAAAACTGCAAAACGAATGACTTTCAACTGTGACATGCTATTGATTATTACAGAATAATTCTCACGGTTTCAGAAAGGCACTTACAACAGGAATGTTTCGGAGGATCTACAAGCAGAAATGTACAGCTCATAATAAGTTAGTTTCATTCTTCTGTACAGAAATGTGTTATTTGAGCTTTAAAGTGACTCCAATGTCCTTTTAGAGGTCTTTAAAAACAGTAATGAGAATCTGATGAGTCTCACCATCGAGAATAATAATGTCATATTATTCGTAATGTCAAAACGTGAAAAATCTAAATGGTTTTAAAATTAGTCTTCATGTTTCATTGTAGTGTGATTATTGATTCTCATTCCTGCTCAGATGTATTTACACTGACACTTATCTGGAATTACTGGATGTGCTCTCGTACATTAACTCTCATGCTGTTTGTGCTCTCAGCGTACAACTGGTTAATTATTAACACTTCACTGCTGACCTTTAATGGTCTCCTTCTTCAGTTAGTGGACGCAGGGAAATACAGATTGAACTGGACGACTGTAAGCGTCATGAAAATTGATCGAGTCATTCCTTTCCTGTCTGAGGAAGTGATTGTATTTCTGTTAGATTCGAAACATTCAATCAGAGGCGTATAAGTATTAATAAATTGCATTGTGGCACCTCAATCCAAAAAGAAGACTTTAATTTGTGGTTGAAAGTTGAAAATAATGATGATGACAAAAGTATCATTATAATAAAGTTATATAATTTTTTTTAAGGATTAGCTCATTAATTAAAGGGATAGTTTACCCAAAAATCATTTACTCACCCTCATACCATCCCAAATGTGTATGGGATTTTTAGAAGAATATTTCAGCTCTGTAGGTCCATACAATGCAAGTGAATGGTGACCAGAACTTTGAATCTTCTAAAAGCACATAAATGCAGTATAAAAGTACGCCATACGACTCCAGTGGATTAATTAAAGGAATATTCCGGGTGCAATACAAGTTCAGCTCAATCAACAGCATATGTGGCATAATGTTGATTACCAAAAAGTTGACTTTTTCGCTGCTTTGGTGGGACGAGAGGGACCTACACAATATTAGACAGGTGGTTTTAATGTTGTGGCTGATCGGTGTCTATATATTCACAATTATCATTAAATAATGCTATTTTAGTTCCAAAGTTCCATAAAATAATCCTATTCTAATTACAAGAAATCAAGTTAACAAAACAATCTAATGCAATATCTAGTGAAAATTCATGTTCATGAGTATTCATATTTAAACACATTTTAATGGGCAGGTCATTTTTGACCAGGAACATCACAAATGTGACTTTCTGCCATGTTTTAACTGTAAATAATACATTAATAAATTACTGTTAAACATTAAAACAAAGAAGTGTGAAAAACAGGACAGATATTGTATGTATGGGATGTAATATTGTCTAAATAAACATTACAAACAAACCAAAAACAAAAATGCTTTTTACTGCAAATATTTAGTTGCGACAGCTCAGGAAACGTCGGCCAATTGTCAATAAATTCCAAAAAGAGGTACAAAACCTGTTCTAGATAAATAAAAGAAAATCAACCCTGGATACCAAAAATAATTTAAATAAAGTTACTGGATTAATATTAATATGTTTAGAATAATATTTCTGTTATATAGTAGTGTATGTAAATGAGCAACACAAATAGCAGCCGTTTCACAGAATGGCCCAAAGCCTGACAGCACGACATCATGACGCACTCAACGAGCGATAAATCACAGCATTCCAATTCAGTTGTCACTCGCAAACCTTTGCATTGTGTGTACGGGGCTTTTGTTTATCATAAATGAAGTGATGGATTACAGTAGATCAAAGTGTTCACTTTCTAGTGACCACTGCACATGCTCTTTACTTTCACCTCCAAACACACACACACACTGACAGAATGTCACAGCCGAGAGTTATCGGATGGTAATCTGAATGAAATCGCACTTTAAAATGAAGTGATGTTCCATTTCTGAAGCAGTATATTTAAACACAACGTGACCAGGAAACGTTCTGGGTTCACAACTCCCCGTGTGTCGCATGTAATCCTCTCTGCATTTTTACATTCTCAGTGCTGTCGGAGCATTTCCACTCACAGATGGATTATTCACACACACATTGTTAATGCAACACTTCAACCATATCCAGCATTGAGATTGCAGCTTTATGATGATGACTGTAACATGGTAAATGGTCTGCACTTATATAGCACCTTTCTTAACCGTAGCGGTATTCAAAGCGCTTTAAACTGTCCCAATCACCCATTCACACACTCACACACCAATGTGCTCACGGCAGAGCTGTCATGCAAGGCCATTGGGAGCAACTTGGGGTTCAGTGTCTTGCCCAAGGACACTTCGGCATGTCGAGTCGTGTGGGCCCGAACCGCCAACCCTGCGATTAGTGGCCAACCTGCTCTACCACTGCTCTCTTTAAATGGGGCATCTGTATGCTGTATTCTGTATGTAAATAAATCCTTTGAACTATTCCTCTGCATTTGCGTCTGTTTGTCTTGCTATCGCTCGTTAAAGAAATGCATTCATGCTGTAATGACAACTGTAATTGGGACAGCATTTCTTTTATCTTGGTTAAAAAATAT
Source organism: Xyrauchen texanus (assembly GCF_025860055.1). Taxonomy (NCBI): domain Eukaryota; kingdom Metazoa; phylum Chordata; class Actinopteri; order Cypriniformes; family Catostomidae; genus Xyrauchen; species Xyrauchen texanus. The sequence goes on from NC_068276.1 coordinate 3,072,222, forward strand.
ATAAAAATTGTACACATGAATACCAGATGAACTGAAAATATTACTATGTTCTTAGAGGAAATGTGCAATGGATTATTTATCTGAGTTTGATACTTAGAAATGTATTTTTAAGAACAGTTCAAAAGTATGGGTGAGGGAGAAATACTGGCAAATGTAATATTTTAAAACTCATAGAAAGTAAGAATAATTCAATCGAGACTTTTTAAATCTACAGGTTTAAATCTATTTTGATCTATTCTTTAAAACAAGTATACTTATGTTTGAATTCATTCTGAAATAAATACAGTTTTCTGAGCAGCTCTCTGTTACATAAAACAGAGATTTGTCATAACAGGCATATTACATGTACTAGATATGTTCATATAATATATACTTTTTATATATTTATAATTTGGTGTTAAGAACTAACATTTGTCAAATTTGCTTGGTTGTCTGGTGATTTCTATGTGTTTTTATTTATAATATGATTAGCAACAACATAAGAATTTTCAGTTTGTACAATTTTTAAAACATAATTACCTCATCACTGCCCTTCTAAAACACATCACTGCCTACTTACTGTATCTCTAAAACACATCACTGACTTACCACTGCCTCTCTAAAACCCATATCTGCCTCTCCAAATGCATCAGTCTCATCACTGCCCAACTAAATACATCACTGCCTCTCTAAATGCATCGCTGCCTCTCTAAAACACATCACTGCCTCTATAAATGCATCACTGCCTCTCTTTAACACATCACCGCCTCATTACTGTATCTCTAAAACACATCACCACCTCATTACTGTATCTCTAAAACACATCACTGACTTCCCACTGCCTCTTTAAATGCATCACTGTCTCTCTTAAACACATCACTGCCTCATCACTGCCTCTCTCTACACATCACAGCCTCTCTAAAACACATCACTGCCTCTCTATATGCATCACTGGCTCTCTGAAACACATCACTGCCTCATCACTGCCTCTCTATATGCCTCACTGCATCTCTGAAACACATCAGTGCTTCATCACTGCATCTCTAAAACAAATCACTGCCTCTCTAAACACATCACTGCCTCATCTCTGTCTCTCTAAATGCATCACTGCCTCTCTATATGCATCACTGGCTCTCTAAAACACATCACTGCCTCATCACTGCCTCTCTATATGCCTCACTGCATCTCTGAAACACATCAGTGCTTCATCACTGCATCTCTAAAACAAATCACTGCCTCTCTAAATACATAATTGCCACATCACTAACTCTCCAAATGCATCAATGCCTTATCACTGCCTCTCTAAATGCATCACTGCCTTTCTAATTAAATCACTGCCTCATCACTGCATCACTGCCTCATAATTGCCTCTCTAAATGCATCGGTGCCTCATCACTGCCTCTCTAAAACACATCACTGCCTCTCTAATTACATCGCATCCTCATCACTCCCTCTCAAAATACACCACATCCTCATCACTACCTCTCTCAAACACTTTACTGCCTCTCTAAATGCATCACTGCCTCTCTAAAACATATCACTGCCTCTTTAAATACATCACTGCCTCATCTAAATGCATCACTGCCTCTCCAAATTCATCACTGTCTCATCACTGCCTCTGTAAATGCATCACTGCCTCTCTAAAACACATCACCGCCTCATCACTGCCTCTCTATATGCATCACTACATCTCTGAAACACATCAGTTCTTCATCACTGCATCTCTAAAACACATCACTGCCTCACTATATGCATCACTGCCTCTCTAAAACACATCACTGCCTCTCTATATGTATCACTGCATCTCTGAAACACATCTGTGCTTCATCACTGCATCTCTAAAAAAAATCACTGCCTCTCTAAATACATCATTGTCTCATCACTAACTCTCCAAATGCATCACAGCCTCATCACTGCCTCTCTAAATGCATCACTGCCTCTCTGAAACACATCAGTGCTTCATCACTGCTTCTCTAAAACAAATCACTGTCTCTCTAAATCAAATCACTGCATCACTGCCTCATCATTGCATCTCTAAATGCATCACTGCCTCTCTATATGCATCACTGCCTCTCTAAAACACATCACCGCCTCATCACTGCCTCTCTATATGCATCACTGCATCTCTGAAACACATCAGTGCTTCATCACTGCATCTCTAAAACAAATCACTGTCTCTCTAAACACATCACTGCCTCATCTCTGTCTCTCTAAATGCATCACTGCCTCTCTATATGCATCACTGCCTCCCTAAAACACATCACCGCCTCATCACTGCCTCTCTATATGCATCACTGCATCTCTGAAACACATCAGTGCTTCATCACTGCATCTCTAAAACAAATCACTGTCTCTCTAAATCAAATCACTGCATCACTGCCTCATCATTGCATCTCTAAATGCATCACTGCCTCTCTATATGCATCACTGCCTCTCTAAAACACATCACTGCCTCATCACTGCCTCTCTATATGCATCACTGCATCTCTGAAACACATCAGTGCTTCATCACTGCATCTCTAAAACAAATCACTGTCTCTCTAAACACATCACTGCCTCATCTCTGTCTCAATAAATGCATCACTGCCTCTCTAATTACATCACTGCCTCATCACTGCATCACTGCCTCATCATTGCCTCTCTAAATCCATCACTGCCTCTCTATATGCATCACTGCCTCTCTAATTACATGACTGCCTCATCACTGCATCACTGCCTCTCTATATGCATCACTGCATCTCTGAAACACATCAGTGCTTCATCACTGTCTCTTTAAAACACATCACTGCCTCTTTAAATACATCACTGCCTAATCACTGACTCTCTAAACACATCAGTGCCTCATCACTAACTCTCCAAATGCATCACTGCCTCTATATATGCATCACTGCCTCTCTAAAACACATCACTGCCTCTCTATATGTATCACTGCATCTCTGAAACACATCTGTGCTTCATCACTGCATCTCTAAAAAAATCACTGCCTCTCTAAATACATCATTGTCTCATCACTAACTCTCCAAATGCATCACAGCCTCATCACTGCCTCTCTAAATGCATCACTGCCTCTCTGAAACACATCAGTGCTTCATCACTGCTTCTCTAAAACAAATCACTGTCTCTCTAAATCAAATCACTGCATCACTGCCTCATCATTGCATCTCTAAATGCATCACTGCCTCTCTATATGCATCACTGCATCTCTGAAACACATCAGTGCTTCATCACTGCATCTCTAAAACAAATCACAGTCTCTCTAAACACATCACTGCCTCATCTCTGTCTCTCTAAATGCATCACTGCCTCTCTAATTACATCACTGCCTCATCACTGCCTCTCTAAATCCATCACTGCCTCTCTATATGCATCACTGCCTCTCTAATTACATCACTGCCTCATCACTGCATCACTGCCTCTCTGTATATGCATTACTGCCTCTCTAAATACATACATGCTTCAACACCACCTCTCTAAATGCATCATTGTCTCTTTAAAACACATCACTGCCTCTTTAAATACATCACTGCCTAATCACTGACTCTCTAAACACATCAGTGCCTCATCACTGCCTCTTTAAATGCATCACTACCTCATCACTGCCTCCCTAAAACACATCACTGCCTCTCTGAAACCCACAACTGCATCATCACTGCCTCTCTAAAACACATCAATGACTCTCTGAAACAAACCACTGCCTTATCACTACCTCACTAAAACATATCACTGCCTCTCTGAAACACAGAAATGCCTCATCAGTGCCTCATCACTGCCTCTCTAAAACACAACACTGACTCTGTGAAACACACCACTGCCTCATCACTGCCTCTCTAAAACACTTCACTGCATCTCTGAAACAAACAACTGCCTTTTTACTACCTCACTAAAACATATCACTGCCTCATTGAAACACACAACTACCTCATCACTGCCTCTCTGATTCACACCAATGCCTCATCACTGCCTCTCTAAAACACTTCACTGCATCTCTGAAACAAACAACTGCCTTTTTACTACCTCACTAAAACACATCACTGACTCTCTGAAACACACCACTGCCTCATCACTGCCTCTGATTCACACCACTGCATCATCACTGCCTCTCTAGAACACATCACTGACTCTCTGAAATACAGCACTGCCTCATCACAGCTTCATCACTGCCATTCTAAAACACATCACCGACTTTTTGAAACACTTCACTGCCTCTATTAAACATACCACTGCCTCATCACTACCTCACTAAAACAAATCACTGACTCTCTGAAACACACAACTGCCTCATCACTGCCTCTCTAAAACACAAAAAAGACCCTCTGAAACACACCACTGCCTCATCAAAGCCTCATCGCTGGCTCTCTAAAACACATCAGTGACTCTCTGAAACACCACTGCCTCAACACTACCTCACTAAAACACATCCCTGACCCTCTGAAACACACCACTGCCTCATCAAAGCCTCATTGCTGCCTCTCTAAAACACATCAATGACTCTGTGAAACACACTACTGGCCTCATCACTGGCTCTCTAAAACACACCACTGCCTCATCAGTGCCTCATCACTGCCTCTCTAAAACAAAACACTGACTCTCTGAAGCACACCACTGCCTCATCACTGCCTCTCTGAATCACACCACTGCATCATCACTGCCTCTCTAGAACACATCACTGACTCTCTGAAATACACCACTGCCTCATCACAGCTTCATCACTGCCATTCTAAAACACATCACAGACTTTCAGAAACACTTCACTGCCTCTATTAAACATACCACTGCCTCATCACTACATCACTAAAACACATCACTGTCTCTCTGAAACACACAACTGCCTCATCACTGGCTTTCTAAAACACATCAATGACCCTCTGAAACACACCACTGCCTCATCAGTGCCTCTCTAAAACACACCACTGCCTCATCAGTGCCTCTCTAAAACACACCACAGCCTCAACACTACCTCACTAAAACACATCCCTGACTCTCTGAAACACACAACTGCCTCATCACTGGCTCTCTAAAACACATTATTGACTCTGAAATACACCACTGCCTCATTACTGGCTCTCTAAAACACATTAATGACCCTCTGAAACACACCATTGCCTTATCACTGCCTCTCTAAAACACATCAATGACTCTCTGAAACACACCACTGCCTAATCACTGCCTCTCTAAAACACACCACTGCCTCAACACTACCTCACTAAAACACATCACTGACTCTCTGAAACACACAACTGCCTCATTTACTGGCTCTCTAAAACACACCACTGCCTCATCAGTGCCTCATCACTGCCTCTCTAAAACACAACACTGACTCTCTGAAGCACACCACTGCCTCATTCACTGGCTCTCTAAAACACATCACTGACTCTCTGAAATACACCACTGCCTCATCACTGCCTCATTGCTGTCTCTCAGAGAAGATATTGCTGCCTCATCATCAGGGCTGAAACGATTAGTCAACGTTATCGACAATGTCAATGATAAAAAAAATTATCAACAAAAAATGTAGTTGTCGAATAGTTGTTTGAACTCATTTAACATAGCATGAGTTCATATTAAACTCTAATTATGACGCGCGAGAGGAGCACTGCAGTTCATGACTGACTGAGAAGAGGAAGAATGACACCGATCACAGTCCAGATGAACTTAAAACTTTCCAAACAGCTTCAGGTGATGTAGATCACAACGTATGCAAAATATACATAATGCAAAATATACATAATGCAAAAATACAAAATAAGTAAATACAGAAGCACTCTCATTGTGGAATAAGTGGAGCCAGTGCTCTTTAACCCTCTGTGGTCGACTGATGGGTCGGCGCGTCCTGATGGATTATTTCAGCATTACAGCAGAAACAACATAAAATTCTCCGTCATTTTGGGGCATACGGATAAGTGTAAGACATCATTAGAGACTATAAAGGGTCTACTTTTATTTGTGTACACTCACAATAACAACAAAATCGGCTAGGTTACGAATGTAACCTCCGTTCCCCGATGGAGGGAACGAGACGTTGTGTCGGAGAAGCGACACTAGGGGTCTCTCTTGAGCCACCGAATATACCTCTGATCTATGAAAAAAGGCCAATGAGAAGTTGGCAGTCAGTATTTGCATACCCCACCCCCGGACATATGGGTATAAAGGCGAGGCAAATCCTAGAGTTCATTCAGGATTTTTCTGAGGAGCCGGAAATGGTCCGGCCACTAAAGCGGCTCGGCTCAGCGACGTGGCCGGGAAGGACACAACGTCTCGTTCCCTCCATCGGGGAACGGAGGTTACATTCGTAACCTAGACGTTCCCCTTCTGTCGCTCTCTCCACGTTGTGTCGGAGAAGCGACACTAGGGGTCCAATTTAAATCACGCCATGCGCTGAGCCATGTACGTGGTCTGACACAGGAGCGGGCAGGTGTTTCTTACGTGCCAGACGACCAGCTGTATCAGACTACACGTACCCTTCCCCAATGCCCCACCAAAGTCGTCGGAATCCTTTTGGTTACCCTGACAGGGGAACAAGGCGATGCTTGCCAACCTGGGAACGGGCCAAGCCTGGCTGGGCCTCTTTTCTCTCTATGTTTCTCGCATAGAGCAATAGACAGCCGGGGCCCTTACACGCACTGAGGGAAGGGGGTCTTACCCAATTTCCTATTCTTTCAGGGGGAACAGACCCTGCGGAGACCACCCCTACCCAGATGGGGAGGTAAGGTGGTGAATACATCACATGTGTTTTTAGGCGACACGTGGAAGTGGCGCGGTGGTAGATCCAGCCTCAGCGAGGGGGGAGTTGCTACACACGGTGACCGGAGGGCAGCCGAAACTTACCCAAGAAAAACGCGGGTCCGCTCATAAGGGGACCGTATCGGCTTGGCCGGGAGGGATTTAACCTCCGGGCGCCTCTTAGGAACCTGATGATTAAGTCATGCTTACCAAGGGACTTGCCATCTACTGCGTCGTGGTGGGCCGCGATAGCAGCAACATACACCTTCAAGGTGGACGGGGACAGCCTCCCCTCCAACCTTTCCTGCAGGAATAGGAGCACTGACCTAACTGCACACCTCTGTGGGTCTTCAGCCCGGGAAGAACACCAATTTGCGAACAAGCGTCACTTCAGGGCGTAGAGCTGCCTGGTGGAAGGGGCTCTGGCTTGGTTGATCGTGTCTACGACAGTGGGTGGTAGGCCAGCTAGCTCTTCCGCGTCCCGTCCAGGGACCAGACGTGGAGTTTCCAGAGGTCTGGATGCGGATGCCAGAGCGTGCCCTGCCCCTGAGAAAGAAGGTCCTTCCTCAGGGGAATTCGCCAGGGAGGGGCTGTAGCGAGGAGTACAAGGTCCGAGAACCAGGCCCGGGTGGGCCAGTATGGAGCCACTAGTGTGACTTGCTCCTTGTCCTCCCTGACCTTGCACAGCACCTGTGCAAGAAGGCTCACTGGGGGAAATGCGTACTTGCGCAACCCCGTGGGCCAGCTGTGTGCAAGTGCATCTGCCCCGAGGGGGCCTCTGTTCGGCCATACCAGAGTGGGCAGTGGGAGGTCTCTCGGGAGGCAAGCAGGTCTACCTGGGCCTTGCCGAATCGTTCCCAAATCAGCTGAACCGACTGGGGGTGAAGCCTCCACTCTCCACTGGGCAAGCGTTGTTGTGACAGCGCGTCTGCTACCACATTGAGTTTGCCGGGGATGTGAGTGGCACGCAGCGACCTGAGTCGCTGCTGGCTCCAAAGGAGGAGACGACGGGCGAGTCGTGACATGTGGCAGGAGCGTACGCCACCTTGGCGATTTATGTACGCTAATGCAGTGGTGCTGTCTGACCTGATTAGGACATGTTTGTCTCGAATTAACGGGAGGAACTGTCGCAGGGCAAAGAAAACAGTCAACAACTCTAGGCAATTGATATGCCAGCGCAGCGGGGCCCCTCTCCAAAGGCCCGCAGCTACGTGCCCGTTGCAAACGGCGCCCCAACCAGATCTGGATGCGTCGGTAGTGACCAGGACTCGTCGGGACACCTGCTGCAGGGGCACCCTGCCCGTAGAAAGCAGAGGTCTGTCCAGGGTTTGAGTGTTTGGCGGCATGCAGGGGTGATTATCACATGGTGCATGCCGTGGCGCCATGCTCGTCTCGGGACTCGAGTCTGAAGCCAGTGCTGAAGCGGTCTCATATGCATCAACCCCAGCGGCGTGACTGCGGCGGAGGATGCTATATGCCCCAGGAGCCTCTGGAAGAGTTTTAGAGGGAACTTTGGGAGGCATTTCAGCACCGACTGTGCATTGAGACTGAGTCTAAATCCATGCCGAGAAAGGAGATGCTCTGAACCGGAGTGAGCTTGCTCTTTTCTCGGTTGACCTGAAGCCCCAAGCGGCTGAAGTGTTTGAGCACCTGGTCTCTGTGAACGCATAGTAACTCTCGGGAGTGGGCCAGTATGAGCCAGTCGTCGAGGTAGTTGAGTATGCAGATGCCGGCTTCTCGGAGCAGGGCAAGAGCTGCCTCTGCGACTTTCGTGAAGACGCGAGGGGACAGAGACATGCCAAAGGGGAGGACTTTGTACTGAAACGCCTGGCCGTCGAACGCGAACCGTAGGAAGGGTCGGTGTCACGGCAGAATTGAGACGTAGAAGTACGCGTCCTTCAGGTCTACCACTGCGAACCAATCTTTTTGGTGCCGGATGCTTGTTAAGATTACTTATCACTTTAGCGTGAGCATTTTGAACGGGAGTTTGAGCAGTGCTCGGTTTAAAACTCGCAGGTCCAAGATTGGTCGTAAGCCGCCGCCTTTCTTGGGTACAATGAAGTAAGGGCTGTAGAAACCCTTCTTCATTTCGGTTGGAGGGACAGGCTCGATCGCGTCTTTGAGTAGAAGAGTAGCGATCTCCGCGCACAGGGATTGGGCATGTTCTCCGTGCACTGCGGTAAAGCGGACGCCCGCGAAGGGGGGCGGGGGCCTGGCAAACTGAATTGCGTAACCGAGTCGGATGGTCCGGGCCAGCCAGCGTGACGGGTTGGGAAGTGAAAGCCGCGCATCCAATCTCCGTGCTAGGGGCACCAAGGGGACGAGTATTTTTGACGTACCCGGCGGAGCTTCGCAGCGGGGCGGAGCAGGTAAAGTGCCATCGGGAGGCAAGGGTGCGTCCCGAGGCTTCGGTGCTGAGAAAAGACTCGAAGCACTTACCTTGCTCCGCGCACCCGGCAGGGTCTTATGGGCAGAGGAGGTCTTATGGTGGCATCCTCTGGACTCGTCAGAACCGGCCGGCCGGGGATCAGTCGTGGGGATGAAGGCGGACCTGTGGCCGCGTCCAGCATGCCGGGACTGTTGAGATCTGGGGACAGAGTGCTGTGAGAACGGCATTTGCGGGCCAGATGACACAGAGGCAAAGGAAATAGCTCTTTTATTGAGAATTTGGGTACCGCTTCCCGGTTAAGGGGAGCGGCAAATGAAATGTATTCAAAACAAAATTCTCCTCCCGGCCCTCCACCAGGGGACAGAGCGGTCTTACCATCTCCGGCGCTAACGTCTTGGGCTCTGGGTCGTCCGTCTCAGGAGCACCTGGGAGTCCTTGAGGGGGTCCGTGAGACAGGGGGCGTCGACTTCCTGTGGGGTGTTCGACGCGTGGGCTGAGAGCCGGGCCCAGGTTGAGGCGGGGCAGCTTGTTTCTTCGCAGGGGGACGCCCTCGGCGAGCAGACGGGGCATGGCCCGAGGCGGCAGACTTGTGGCAGGGCAGGATCTGGGAGATCGCCTCCATCTGTTTCCTCACCGCTGAGAACTGCTGGGTATCGTCGCCGAAGAGGCCGAACTGGGAGACTGGGGCGTCGAGAAAGCGAGTCTTGTCGGTCTCACGCATCTCGACCAAGTTCAGCCACAGGTGTCGTTCCTGGACCACGAGGGTGGCCATTGCCTGCCCGAGTGACTGCGCCATGACCTTCGTGGCTCTGAGGGCGAGGTTGGTCACTGAGCGCAGTTCCTGCAGCACATCGGGATCAGGGCTACCCACGTGCAATTCTTTGAGCGCCTTGGCCTGGTGGAGTTGCAGGAGGGCCATGGCGTGCAGGGCGGAAGCGGCCTGTCCAGCGGCGCTGTAGGCCTTCGCTGTCAGCGAGGATGTTGTCCTACAGGCCTTGGAGGGGAGTACAGGGCGACCCCGCCAGGTGATAGGGTTTCCGGGGCATAGGTGAAGCGCAACACCCCTATCCACCGGGGGAATCGCCATGTATCCGTGGACCGCTCCGCCGTCGAGGATAGCGAGAGCGGATGAGCGAGTGGCTTTGCGAGAGGTGAAAGGCGCTCTCCACAGCGACGTCAGCTCATCATGCACTTCCGGGAAGAACGGGACTGGGGGGGCGTGGCCGTGGGCGGCGCCCAGACCCCAGGAACCAGTCATCCAACCGTGATGGCTGTGGGGTGGATGGAGGGTTCCAATCCAAGCCCACGCTGGCGGCGGCCCGGGAAAGCATGTCGGACATCTGAGCGTCAGCCTCAGCCTGGGGGTGCTGGCCCGAAGGCGGCAGCCCAGGGGAGTCATCCGCGCCAGATGCCACGCTCTCCAATGCAGCGGGGAGCTCATCCGTTTCGAGCTCTAGAGGATAGGCAGGCTGGCTGTGAGGCGAGCCGCTGTTGCCTCGAGCCCGGACGGGAGTTAACGAGCATGCTGGGGAACGGGTGGTCCGCGGGTCTCTGGTACCTGACGGAGCCGCACCCGCTGCCGCCCCCAAATCGCCTCCAGCACCACTCGCACCGTCCTCAATCCCGTGGGAAGAAGCTGGAGTGGCTTGTTCTCGGTTGAAAACAAGTCGCGACCGCAACGTTGTCATGGTCATGCTCTCACAGTGAGAACATGAACCATCCACAAACGCAGCCTCGGTGTGATCGCTACCCAGACACACGAGACAACGCCTGTGGCCGTCTGAAACGGAGAGCACTCCAGGAACTACACAGCGGCGGAATGGCATCTTTATAAAGACGCGTCCTGAAAAGGACGTTCACGCTCGCTGTGTTTGCTCTTTTAGAGGAAATTACTCTTTTAAATAAAATCACTCTTTTAAGAAACTCTTTCGAGTTTTTATCTGCGCTGTCGAAGCGCCCAGGGGCAACAATGCACAGCCGTGCACAGGATAGGAGAAAGACGCTGTTATGTGCCGTCAAATCCAACAGCATGCAGATCGTCAGAGGAATACACGGGTGTGTGTAACTCGTAGCAGACAGCATACAAGACCATCGGCTCTGAAGAAAATTTCTGAATGAACTCTAGTATTTGCCTCGCCTTTATACCCGTATGTCCGGGGGCGGGGTATGCAAATACTGACTGCCAACTTCTCATTGACCCTTTTTCATAGATCAGAGGTATATTCGGTGGCTCAAGAGAGACCCCTAGTGTCGCTTCTCTGACACAACGTGGAGAGAGTGACAGAAGGGGAACTTGTGCTTTTGTAAATAAAGAAAATAAAAAGGGTGAGCTGTCAGCAGTCTCTGGGTTTGCGAGCATATATCTGAAACACGTCACAAAAATGAACTGAAACTCCACGAATACTTATCACACAAACATGAAACATATGTCTAAAGAAAGCTTAAAATGTCTACTTTTAAATAAAACAATTCAAATTTAAAACAAATATTCTCCTGCAATGTAATCTGTACGAAACATAGTGATGTACAATTTGCCTGGCTCAGCTAATTATCTGTAATGTGATCACACCCACGGGCAGAGGGCGCCATTCATACGCTAATGTGCTGAGACGATCAATGCAAATGGTGAACGCCCCAACCCATCTTGTTCATTTTTCTGTGTGTTTGAAAGACAGCATGATACACAAGTAAGAAAACTCCTGGATAGTGATGAAGAGTTAACATTTTCTTCAGAAGAAGAGCGGGACTCCGATGAACATTTGTATTTTGAAGAGACACTTGATCCAGCCGAGGATACAATTTCGGACGAGTAAGTCATTTAGTTCATTAGCTGACATGCTATTTTATATAAACATGTTCATATTTTACTAGTGGGACTGTTTCCAGACTTGCCAGCCAGGATTCAGAGTATTGACATTTTAAATTTGTCCTAATAAGCAAGTTTTAGTTACATTTAAATGCCGTTTTGGCTAAAGCAGGTATTTAAATTGTATGCTGTATGATATAAATATGATATGTAATATGATATGATATAAAAATAATATGAATGTTTAGATTATATTTTATCTAGTGTTTATCCTGCCTCATCATCATCAATGCTTGTGCTTGCAAATATGTGTTCAGGATAAATGTGTCAAATGTGAAGTAAATATGCCCATATTAGAAAATCAGCATCTTATAATGATTTCTGAAGGATCATGTGACACTGAAGACTGCAGTAATGATGCTGAAAATTCAGCTTTGATCACAAATTGCATTTTACAATATATTCAAATTGAAAAATGTTCTTTTACATTGTAAAATGAGTTCACACAATGTTTTAACTGTATCAAATAAATCCAGTCTTGGTGAGCAGAAGAGACTTCTTTTAACGGTAGTGTAGGTATAAAATTAAGTAAAGTCTTTATTTAAAGAAAATGTATAGTCAGATTACTTCTTTTAACTTAAAACTTGATTTTGATCATTAAGTCTCCTCACATTCATTCTCTTTCTGTCACATTCCTCATTGATAGTCCCAGGGGAGGGTCTTTTGTATCCTCAGGTGTGAATTACAATCCATATTCATGATAGTTCAAGCCTCCTCGCATATGACCTTTCTAACACTAAAATTGTCTTGCAAAAGTTAAATTACTATATTGTTTTGTATGAATGAGTGATCAGGATAGATTTCACATAATTTTGTAATAAAAACTCTAGGCTACAAGATCCAGTTCTCAAAAGTCTTGTGGACAAATGTTTAGTATGTGTTATATGGCCTTATTCCAATTATTTATTTTCAAAATCCATGCATAAACGTTATTTTCTCAAAAATACAAACATGTACACACATGTTGCTCACATATTATTGTAGCCCAGTTTGTGCTGAATACAGTGTTATCAGACTTTAGCCATTAATATGTTTTTAAGCAACTGAAAAAAGCACAAATGTCAAGGCATATCAAAACTCCTCCAGGGCCCAAAACACCCTCAGACCCCAGAGGGTTAAAGGAAACACCCTGGCAATACATATTTAATGCAGTTATATTTAATGCGTTATAACTTTATTAAAGTTCAAATAATACAGAAGCAGATCATGTAAAAAATTACAAACTTCGAAACGGTCATTTCTCTGTGCAGTCAGCGCCTCTTCTATGAGTTGCGTGTATGTCCCGATCTAAGGCAGAGAGATTGAAACTGCACCGGCTGATGCACACTCTGTCATGGGACATTCATCGCTCAAGCACACGCTAAATGCAGCTAGATTATAACGTCATGACTCAAGACTTATTAAATCAGAATATATGTGTCACACTGTGTTTCTTATCGAGAAGAAAATTGGCAATTTATTAATAAGAGAGAATTGTTTTAAGTTGTTACATTGTTTTATTGGAGTGAACAGAAAGGTGAGAGAGTCGTCGCCCCATTATATACTGCAACAAAATATGTTTATGATTTGATTTTGTTTTGGCTTGTTTTCCAATATAAATATTTAAAATTCCTTTAAAACAATGTACATTTTCTTTAGCAGCTAAACTGCAGAAGACAAAATTGTTATCTGAGAAAAATATTTTAAAATATCTAAAAATCATTTTAAAAAGGTATATTGACCTGAGAAGGTATTTAGACTTGCTTTTAGAGAATAGATCTTGAATATAATTATATTTTGTCTTTACTGCACTCGCAGAAGTATGATCAAGTGAAAATACACTTACATTCAAAATACACTTATATTTAATATACATTCTCTTAAAGCAAGTCTAAATATCAAATATCTTGTAATATCTTACATGCTGCTTCTCAAGTAAATGTTTCTTGTTTTAAAGTTTTTTAGACAATTTTAAATGGAATCGTTCTAATAATTGTTATATTAATCGATTATCAAAATAATCATTAGTTGCAGCCCTAATCATCATTGCCTCATATTGCCTTTTCAAACACAACAATATTTAACAGTTCTCTTATTGCTGTCTCTCTTAGATCCATCACAGCCAACCAACTCCGAGGTGAATCATAACATTACAAACATTGATTTGAAGCAAAATCTGACAAAGAGACAAAAGTACAAGAATAAAAGTATTTAACATAATTTTTGATGTGTGATGTGATGTAAATTTTATCCAAAATGCTGGTACAATTTGAAACTATTGACAATTACAATATATTGGTAAATGGAAATCGGAGTGGAGCTTTGAAAGGGGAAAGGATATTGCTGCCGCTCTGCTCACCTGATGCACTCTGGTTACACAAAGCAAGGCAATAAGGCAAGCATAGATATTCCAGAGACATAGAGAGAGAGAGAGAGAGAGAGAGAGAGAATATTTATAATATAATACAGGGTTTCCGTTGTCCGGTAATTACCGGACATTGGCCGGTAAAAAAATTAAATGTCCGACAAAATTAAATCTCTCCGGTCAAATTGTCCGATTAAAATTGCCTAATAATCCCGTCCCCCTAACACAATCTGAATTTGAGAATAAGCCTAAAATGTATAAAGCAAAAATACACCGATCTCTTGCTATGTTATAAAGGAACAGGCTCTATCGTTTGAAAGTTATGAAACAACATCGCATGCTGCATTTCAAATAAAGCGCACGCCTAAAACGGCTGCAATATAGACCTAAACAACGAACGATTGAGTGAGACGTTTCAAATATGGCCAGGCCCAGGCAGACTAGCTTTAAAAGCTTTTTTCAGAGGCCAGACGATGGTGAATCAGGAACATCTCATTATAGATAGATCAGTGCTTCTAATCCGCATTAGTGCAGTTTTTTTCTCTATCATCAAAACTGAATAGCCTATGTTCATCAGTGCATGGTTACAGTCTATATCAAGCAGGGACACGTTTGTGTGCATTTTATTTTGTGATTTCACCGAATTAATAGAGAGTCTCCGCAACGGCGATAGATTGAAACGGCGTCCTAGTGAAGATTGCGCAACTCGCGCAGCAGCGTCGTCCATGCAACTGATAGCAGCGGACACGAAGCTCAGCTTGATTTCAAAAACAACAGATTTTAGCGCTAGATCTCTTATTTAATAACGGACTAAATGAATGATCTGCTAGTTAACTGGAGATGTTTTATTTATTTGTATTAGGTACATCCGTGCCTCAATGTTTCAAAAAGTGAATGTGTGTGAAACCACAGTAAAAAACAATTGGCGTTGATTGACGCCAATCGGATGTTCATGTTTTTTTTTCGTCTATTTGAAAGTTAAGCTAATAATAATATGTTGCATTCTATACGGCCTGATTATGTCATTTTTTAAGTTACATAGACTGCCTCCAGTTTTCCTCAACTTGACTAATTAAGAGGCGATATATTTGACCGGCATATCATCAAAATGTCCGTAAAACGAAACCAAGTGACCGGCACCATTTTTTTCTAGCGGAAACTCTGATAATATAAATATAAATATTATATTAAATATTTATTTAACACGCGGGCTGCTGAGGGCAACGAGCCTGTCCCCAGTCCTTACGAGGGGGAGCACGACTCGCCACGCTCTGTTTCTGAGCCTCTTTCCTAGCAAAGTTGGGGCTGACTGGGTGGCTGACGGCCCCGCCCCCTGAGTGCAGTGAGGAAAAAAATGTCCAAAGGCTTCCTCGTGGCTTTTCGCCTCCTGGAATCTGGAGATAACCGTATTCATGGCGTCTCCAAAGAGACCAGAATGCGAAACTGGGGCATCGAGTAAGAAAATTCTGTCCTTATCCCTGATGCCCGAAAGGTTAAGCCATAAATGCCCCTCCATGCTGACCAAAGCGGACATAGACCAACCAATTGCATGGGCTGTCTGCTTGGTCGCACGGAGAGATATATCTGTGGCCCGACGAAGTTCAGAAAAGGCTTCGGGTCAAGCGTTCAGGTCTTTCAGTAGGTCAGCCTGGTAAGCCTGTAACATGACCATGGTGTGCAGCGCAGCACCAGCCTGACCTGCTGCTTGATAAGCCCTCCCCACTAGCATGGAGGTAGTCCTGCATGGCTTAGTGGGGAAAGCGGGTTTCTTCAGTGATGATGCCGAACCCGGCGAGAGATAACCCGCTAGTGTCCTTCTGACCGGCAGCATCATTGAATACCCTCGCGCCTCAGCACCCATGATAGTCGAATATAACGACGTCGAGGGCACGTAAACGCGAGAGGTATAAGGCTTCCTCCACAAATGAGAAAGCTCGTCTTAGAGGTCATCAAAGAAGGGAAGGGAATAATGAGGCTTTCCCTTCTCCTGGCCACCAGACAGAAATCTGTCCTCTAATTTGGTCTTGATCGCATGGCCAGTCTAACTGGAGTCTGGCCACCGCACGAGTAACCAAGATCAAGATCACGGGAAGTACCAGCCGGCTCTGGGGAGAGAGCGGGGCGAAAGGGACGGTCCTGTCTCTCACTCCTCAACCAGATCCATCCAATAGCCCCACGAATGAAGTGTGGTTATTTGCCTAATCAAATTCTAAGTCCTAGCAGAAGAAAGAAAGTTTTTGACAGGCTTGTGAGACACACACACAGAGGATCCCTGAAGAAAAGAATCTGACAACACGCTGATGGCGCGTCCATTTATAGTCCAGGTGCATCGAATGATTACACCAACCGAGGCTATAAATTCCGGTCAATGTTCATTGACGTGTTACACACATATTTCAGCTGGTCAAAAACACGTAGGATTGTTCCCAAAACGCTTTTTTCCGCGCAGCATCCTATTTTTTCATCCCCATCACAATGAAAGAATTGGAACAAAAATTGCAAATACTTGAGCCCAAAAAGGCCTGCGCTGTGGACAGCATCCTGAATGAGATGCTGAAACACATGGATCACAACTTTAAACTTTGCCAACTTTGGCAATCCTAAAACTGTTCAATGATGTTCTGTGTGTGGGTCATTTCCCTGAGATCTGGAATCAGGGACTCATCAGCCCCATTTATAAGAGTGGAGATAAATTAGACCCTAATAACTGCCGAGGCATCTGTGTGAACAATAATCTGGGGAAGGTGTTCTGCAGTATTTTAAACACCAGACTTTTACACTTCCTTATGAAGCACAACGCCTTGAGTAAATGTCAAATTGGATTCATGCCAAAATGTCGCACATCTGACCACATTTTCACCCTACAGACACTCATTGATAAATATGTACATCAAAATAAAAGACACATTTTCACTTGTTTTGTTGACTTCAAGAAAGCATTCGATTCAATCTGGCATGAAGGATTATACTTTAAACTTACTGACAGCGGTGTAGGGGAAATGCTTATGATGTCATCAAATCAATGTACACAGCCAGTCAATGTGCTGTTAAAATTGGCAACAAAAGAACCACATTTTTCCTTCAACGGTGAGGAGTGAGACAGGGCTGCAGTTTAAGCCCCACCCTCTTCAATGTTTACATCAACCAATTGGCTAATATTCTAGAACATTCTCCCTTTCAAGGTCTCACTCTACATGACACAGAAATAAAGTGTCTCCTCTATGCAGATGACCTGGTTCTCCTGTCGCTCACTAAAGAGGGGCTGCAGTAGAGCCTGAATCTGCTGGCGGGTTACAGTCAGTCCTGGGCCCTGACAGTCAACCACCAAAAAGTCATGATTTTCCGAAAATGTTCCAGATCTCAGGGACTAACACACACATACACATTCACACAGAACCATTAAAACCACAAAAACATACACTTACCTCGGCCTGAAACTCACTTCAGCGGGTAACTTTACTTTGGCTGTGAATGAACTCAAAGAGAAAGCTCAAAGGGCTTCTATGCCATTAAAAGATCAATTCAAATTGATATTCAAATTCAAATTTGGCTCAAACTTTTCAAATCAATAATTGAACCAATTGCATTATATGGCAGTGAGGTGTGGGGTCCACCTATAAAATGTGACTTTGTAAATTGGGAAAAACACCCCATTGAAGCTCTACATTCAGAATTTTGCAAAAGAATACTCAAAGTTCAAAGAAAAACACCAAACAACGGATGCAGGGCAGAATTAGGCCAATACACTCTCCTTCTAAACATCCAAAAAAGAGCCATCAAATTCTGGAAACACCTAAAAACATATGACCCCAACACATACCATTATAAAACCCTAAAATAAAAAGTCCTCTCTGACCTCACTCCTGCAGAAATTGGACAACCTCAGGACAAACTCACAATCATTCGGACCAACCAAATTATAAACAAAGAAAAAGACAAATACGTCACCAATTGGACAAACACCATTAAAAATCAGCACAAGTTGTTATTCGGCACTAAATTGAGAGTACACCGTGGCAAACTACCTGAGCACGGTGACTGATGTGAATTTAAGAAAAGCATTGACGATGTACAGACTCAGCGAGCACAGTCTGGCCGTGGAGATGGGGTGGCGCAGACAGACGTGGGTATCCCGTGAGGAGAGACTCTGCTCCCACTGCCATCTGGGAATGATGGAGACAGAGCTGCACTTCCTCACAGAATGCCCAAAATATGAATTCATCAGAAACCACTATTATCCCAAAATTATCAAAGTATTTCCCCAATTTAATAATTGCACCCCAACTAAAAAACTCCCTTTTATTCTTGGCGAAAAAGTTGAATGTGCAAATATAGCAGCAAGATATGTAGCATCCTGTCATCTCCTGAGGGACAACCAGAACTAAAGTATGAACATTCAATAAATGTATTATTCAAAATGTTATTTAACCCCCACTCACACCACAAACCTCTCATTACACATGAATGTAGATAATGTTTAATTCAGTTTATATAGTTCATTAGTTAAAGTTAACTTGAAACATAATTAATCATTATCATTTTTATTATCTGTTTTTCTTTGGCAATACAAACATGTACTTTTGTCATGCCAATAAAGCAAATTGAATTGAATTGAGAGAGAGAGAGAGAGAGAGAGAGAGAGAGAGAGAGAGAGTGAGAGTGAGAGAGAGAGAGAGTATGTTTATAGAGGAGCAGGTGCCATTAGGGTTGCTAGTCAGTTTATGCAACATATCCCATACACAAATTATTCATGCTAGACAGTGAGAGAAAGATCTAACTCTCTCTCTCTCTCTCTCAGGACAGTGTATTAATAAAGCAGTGGCTTGCCGAGGCATTTTAACACAGCGCGATTAGACCGACAGTGTGTCTATTCACGTAACTGTTTCTCTTGGAATGCAGCCGGCTTTGTGGGGTAACTGAAGTACTGTATTATAAATAAAATTGATTTCTCGTTTATGAAGTGAACATGAAATGAAAATTATGTTTTGTCATATAAAATTGCTGATGTGTGTTCCACATTGACTTATATCTTATAATAATAAAGAACATTTGACAAATTCACTTTTGCACATAACACTTCAGCGCAAAAAATGTAATAATTTGTGCCTCATGCAAACAGCGTTCAGCACCAATTGTTTTTTTACACGTTCGCACCGTTACCTGATTTGCAGGGGCACAATGCAGAAAGCATTTGCAAATAAACGGCTTTTTCATTGAGCGCATTTAATTCATTTGGAGCATTTTAAAGTGTTTAATAGGTGTGTATATGGTGAGCACACTTCGCAGTGGTCAGATGAGTTTCAAGTGTTGCCTGGAGCTGAAGAGTGTGTTTCCTGATGCGAGAAGACAGTTCGCTCACTTAATGAATGTTTCAGCAAAGCCGACTCTCTCTCTCTCTCTCTCTCTCTCTCTCTCTCTCTCTCTCTCTCTCTCTCTCTCCCTTTCTCACAGTTTCAGTTTAGTTTTTTTAGATTGCGTGTGTTTTATTGGCATGAGAAATAACTGTGCATTTGTATTACCAAAGTGTTTCCACACAAAGAAAATGCTGCAAATGCAATGTGCATTAATACAAAAAAGAAAAATGGCCAAAGACAAAATCACAGAGAAATAAAATGTAAGACATTGAAGAATGAAAGATTATTACACATCATTGTTCCAGTCCTCCCATCTGATAGGACAAGTGGTGTTCCACGAGTGCTGTTATTTAGTGTAATATCACTGTGATGCATCGATAGTAAAGTGTGATATTTCTAACACACACACACACACACACACACACACACACACTAAGCATCGCTGTGTGGCTCTTCATGGTTTTTCACTCTGTCGGTCTGTTGATCTGATCAGATGTTACATGTGCTCAGAAAGCGAATAAATCTTTCATAAACTTTCCCAGAAGAGAGTATAAAATAGAAGCATTTGTGGTTAAATACATCCTAAAGTTACTGTAAGTGATATTTTATTTATGGAACAACATGCAGAAATACCCGACAGATATCTTGAATTATGTGTGCATGCAACATCTGAATGGTCATGTGCTTCATCACGAGAGTTCACGTCGAGCCGACAGACAAAGAATGTGTTTATGTGAGTGATGATTGTGTTGTTGAACGTTTCACAATCAGGTTATTATTTTTCAAAGTCTGTCTATTAGGGATGGGTGATATTAAAATACTAAGTATTTTCTTTTCGATCCGATATCAAGTACTTTTAGGCCAATATCTCAGATATCGATACCAATACTGATACATCTATTAAGTTGAATTTGTACAAATTATTTGGATAAAATGAGTATCTTTATTATTACTTTCTTTTTGATATATATATATATGTATGGGCCTAAACAGAAATGTATCAGGCTGCTTTGTTTACCCTTTAAAAATGTGTTAGTATAAGCCACATATTTAGATATGATTATACTAAGTTACAATATGGATAGTACAGTAATGCTGTAGTAAAACATGGTTAATTGTATCAGAACATTGGTTATTGCCAAAAAGAAGACGAAAAAAGATTTGATCCATGGGTAGTTTTCATAAGGGTATCATCTATTAACAAGGATTAAAGATTATTATCAATAACACCTCTGAATTGCAATAAACCTGTAAAAATGGTCACACAGGCCCATTATAATACACGTCATGTCTAGATTTGTCATTATTTAGTGTGAATAACTCCAGATGCTGTCAGTACCTCAGGAAACACTGCTCTCTCTCTCTCTCTCTCTCTGAAAGTGTGAGTGCATTCTGTGACTGAGTATGTGTCAAGGTGTGCAGAAGAAATAATAGTTCCTGTGTCATGCAAATATTCGCTTATATAAATCTTTTTTCCATTTCAAAACTTATGAGATGCATTATTATTCATGTAATCTAAATAATAAGATCACTAGTTTTTTTTTTACTTCAGAAACTATATTTTTATGTGAACACTGATATTCTTGATACCTCATCAGTATCAGAAGTATCGATATTTGGTATCGATCCGCCCATGCTTACGGTTTATTATTGAGACATCAAAAGAAGAGTGACTGGCCACTTTACAACCCTGTTGAATGGGGCGGTTCTGGACCAGAGGAATGCTGATATTCAATGGTCTAGCTACACAAGAAACTGACCAAGAAGAACCTGTCCACCTGGACTCACTCAAGAGGTCAAAGGTCATCTCAGACATGACAGCGTGAACCCAGTGTGAGTGACATGATACAAAGTACGTTTTTCAACTGATCTCAAAAACTATATGTGGCAGGGCGGAGGGCGGGGTCGGGTCGTGATTCTACACACCCGGTCCCTTATCAGGCTGATCAAGCCTCTGAGAGGGATAAAGGCCGACACTGGTGTAAAGGGATTTAGATGGGCAAGGAGGAGCCGAAAACCAGCTTGACAATACAAATAATAATTTAATTAAAAACTTTAACAAAAGATACAAAGACACACATGACGGACATGTCCGTAAACTATCTCTCTCTCCTGCACAATCCTCCGCAGTTGGCCTTTATCCCTCTCGGGGCCTGATAAGGTACCGGGTGTGTAGAATCATGACCCGGCCCCGCCCTGTCACACTATATAAACCTTGTGTGTGTGTGTGTGTGTGTGTGTGTGTGTGTGTGTTTGTGTGTGATGTGTGTGTGTGTGTGTGTGTGTGTGTGTGTGTGTGTGTGTGTGTGTGTGTGTGTGTGTGTGTGCATGTGTGTGTGTGTGTGTGTGTGTGTGTGTGTGTGTGTGTGTGTGTGTGTTTGTGTGTGAGTGTTTGTGTGTGTGTGTGTGTGTGTGTGTGTGTGTGTGTGTGTGTGTGTGTGTGTGTGTGTGTGTGTGTGTGTGTGTGTGTGTGTGTGTGTGTGTGTGTGTGTGTGAGTATTTGTGTGTGAGTGTTTGTGTGTGTGTGTCTGTGTCTGTGTGTGTGTGTTCAAACTGTATCTCTACATAACTGCTAAATAATCACGGTGATTGTGCTGAGAACGGTGGAACGCGAGAGCAGAATGCATTTTTGGGAATGTGCAATCTCCGCTCCTCTGGGTGAAGAGTTCTCGAGTGTACTCTGAAGAGATTTTATAGCGGATGTCTAAATGTCTTTGTTTAATATGAGCGTTTGGGATGCACTAGAGTAAACGCTCGACTTTTTACTGCAAGCATGTGTGGAAAAACAAAGTGAGTGTTTGATTGTGTGTTTTACTAAAGTGATAATCCACGAGAGGCTTGCGTTATAGTGATCCGCCTGAGAAAACCTCTTTCCATGGTAAATTTACTGGATTGCTGTTTTTAAAAGACAGCAGCAACAGCGTTATGATGTTTGAGGAAATAGTTGACAATGCCATTTCATCTTGACTTAAATGTATCCGTCCTGATATTGAACACCTCGCCTTCATTTTGAAAAGAATGTTGTGAAACAGATTCCATCATATTTGTGTCTTAATTCACTCAGTTGAATGTATCTGTTATTTGAACGTGTAGAAACAGCTATTTTTTAGCCATCATTGCTCATGCTTTTTTGTTTGTAGATTATTTCACTAGTTTCTTTGTTCTTTGACATTAATTTAACGTTTAATGTTTATGCTGACTTTCTGTGATTTTTGGATCTTCAAAAGAGAATTCTTCATTCACTTGCATTTTAAGGACCTCCTGAGCTGAGATATTTTTATATTTTTCTTCAAATGTGTTCTGCTGACGAAAGAAAGTCACACACATCTGAGATATCATGAGGGTGAGCAAATAATAAGAGAATTATCATTTTCGGGTGAACTATCCCTTTAATGAAAAGAATACATATTTTAATGCTGCATGTTTTTATAGTTTAAGGTGAGTAGACAGTATATTTTTACCAGGGATGGGTATTTTGGTCATTTTGTCTACTCGAGCACTTGAAGTAATTACTCGAGTACTCGTCGAGTACACGGGTGAGGGCACATAGACGTGCATATACAGTATGTACAATTATGTTATCCTTCTCTGGCTGCTGCAGTGTCATTGTTCCAGTGTCTATTCATTATTATAGACTGTTACAATAAGTATAAAAGTTGGCATAATCAATATATAATACATGATATTTTGTCTTTATGTGAAGCCTCAATGCCCAATTCAATGAAACAATGATCAGAACGGGTGTCTCTGTTCTTCCTGTGTGTGTGTGTGTGTGTGTGTGTGTGTGTGTGTGTGTGTGTGTGCGTGTGCGTGCGTGTGTGCGTGTGTGTGTGTGTGTGTGTGTGCGCGTGTGTGTGTGTGTGCGTGTGTGTGTGTGTGTGTGTGTGTGTGTGTGTGTGTGTGTGTGTGTGTGTGTGTGTGCGTGTGTGTGTGTGTGTGTGCTTCTCCAAAGTGTAGAGCGCTACACTCTTTGACCCGGACAGAAAGATTATTTGTTGCTGTGATGATTCATGCTTCCTCCAATTTAAGTTTTAAACTTCATACTGGGAAAACGGCAATGGAACAGCACTTTATGTTGCTCTTACAATTCATGTTTGACACATTTGTGTTTAGTTGTCAGGCTGTTGTCACTGAATTTCAAATTCATAATTTTCATGAACTATCATTGCTGTCACTTCTGAGTACTCATGCCCATCCCTAATTTTTACATTTTGAATAGATGTTTATGCCACGATATTTAGAGGCCAATTGTTCACCAAATTAAAATCATTGGCATATTGATTACAAGCATGAAAACACTGATCTGAAAAACTGATTGTAAATTTTAAATTACCATCTCTCTTTGTAAAATCTCTGTGAATTCAAATGTACAATCCAGACATAATGATAGCCACAGAATGTAGAAGGGTTGACACTCCTTAGAACATGTAATATCATTTTTTTTTATTCTTATCCCACATTAATGAGGAAAACCTATCGTTACAGACGTGACAGTTGTGAAAGTGGCACTTACCTATACATGAGATAAAACCATCCAATACGCTTTCAAACCTGCAGACTTTGACTTCTTAGACATTGTTATGGTATCCATTAAGGCTACACAATTGATTGAGTTAAGACTGAAATAACAATATGGCCTTGTGCTATTACTAAAGCTTGAAAATAGATTGCATTCAGCGCTTCAGTCAGCACTGTGTGAGCAGGTGGTGCCCTCTAGCGGTCTAGTTGGCATTATCCAATATACCATGATAGAACTTAAAATGATAACTTTTCTAAAATAAAATTTTCCATGAAGTGCTTGACACAGTTCCATGCCATTGCCCAACATATGCATATTATGAATTTGTAATGTTCAGTCCATGTAAAATGTAAATTCTGTTGTTTTGAACTGCAAAAAAAGTACAAAATAATATATATTTTTTCACATAAATGCTTTTGCTTGATATAAATAAATAGATAAATAAATAAATAAATAAATATATATATATATATATATATATATATATATATATATATATATATATATATATATATATATTTGATCTTTATTTATCTTTCTTGTGGCTCTCTTTAAAATTTTAGCTTGTCATGTGTTCAACAGATGCGATCCCTGTTCGATGTGAATTATTTATTTTAGAACAATAAAAATCTTTGTATCTCTTTACATTGTTAAAACAATTTCTGAGTAAAACAGTGATCTGACGACAAAATAAGTGGCAAAATATTGGTCTCGGCCAATAGATTTAGTTAAAATCGGTCTCGTGTAAGCAAAACATTTTCATATTGTGCATACCTTATTGTTAATATTGTATTATTTGTTTTATTTTTTGTGATTTAACTGTTAAAACCAGAAGGCATCGTGCATGACATTATATACTGGTCCACGTTGCAACGACCAAGAACAAAGTGACTTATTTAAAATCCTTGCATATATTCTACAGGTACACTTACTTTTTAGGTGTTTGCAATGGTGCTAGTGGCATTTACACATTCATGCTTACAGTACACTTTGTCAAAAATCATTCATTCATTCTCTTATTAAGCCTACTACTTACTACCTAGTGAATATCAAACAGTCCACTATATGAAGAAAGAGAGAGTCCATATGAATATATTCTGACAAAGTTCCAGACGATTTTGCACACTTGGCACAAAGGGTTTTTAAATGTCGGATTTCATTTTGTATTTGCTGTTCAGACTACAAACAACTGAACTGATTTGACCAAAAAAATCAGATATTTGCTGCCTGTCTGCAAAAAGCCAGATAGTGAAATGAGACGGCATAAATAAAGGCTTATTTATATGTGGCAGACAGTCTCTTCCACAGAACAAAAAAAGAAGAACATCAGTGCGATCCACTCAGACAAAATTTCAATGAGGATTCATCTGCCAAGTAAAGAGACACATTCCATCACATTTCAGAGAGAGAGAGATAACCTTCAGTTCAAGCACTCACTGTCAGTAAATCTCACACTCAATAGCAAAGACTTTTGATACACCTGGAGTTCTCTGTCCGTCTAGATGGACCTTTTCATCAGGGTCCACACCTCTAGCTCCAGCACCAAACTGACCATCACATCCTAGCAGGGGAAGAACCTCAATCAGGACCAGCTGATGTTTGTCCCAGGGTCTCAAGGGCCTGTGCTTTTGGCCAAGAGGAGGTAACTTTGAAGGTAACATCATGTCAATACCTACAATTTGAAACTTCGGGAAAGCTCCATTGATGCACAGTAAACATAGGCTGAACATGTTCACAAAAAGGCCATTTGTGTCTTTGGGTCTGACCTCGAGTCTCAGGAGGAAGAAGACCCTGAGAGGAGAAAGGTGTCCAGATTAATGGACAATGTCAGAGTCTGTTCTAAGGTGGATTCATCCTCAGTGTAACTACAAAAGGTCACTCCTGTCTACTATCTACACTCAAGTCATAAACTTCAGAAACTACACATTCACACAAACATGTTCTGATTCCAGAATCACAGTTGGTACACTCTGGTAGGGTGGAGTGGAGCTATTGCACACGAAGAGGGTGTTTACACAGGATGTGTTCACAGGTTGGCCACATCCCTAGATTCATTTGATTTGTCCATTGTTTTTAAACTGACATTGATTCACTGTACTACATGTCAATAGTCAAAATATGGCATAAGATTAGAGGTCAAACGATATATTGGTTTTGCCGATTAACCGGTACTGATAGAATCAGAGTATGAATAAGCTTTTACACTGGGAATTTTTTGTTTTGGGGGTGATAGGAAAAACAAGTGCACACAGAACATTACAATGAGACAGTCAGTGGGCAGGGTGTGTGGGGTCCAGAGTGATTCTCCCTGCACTTTTCCTCACTCTGGAGACATACAGGTCTTGGAGTGGGGACAAGAGGGCACCAATAATCCTCTCAGCAGTTCTGACTGTCCGTTGTAGTTTCCTTCTGTTTGGTTTGGTGGATGGAGCAAACTAGACAGTTATAGATGGACACAGGACAGACTCAATGACGGCTGAGTAAAACTGAGCTCCAGTAACAAGTTGCACTTCCTCAGCTGGTGAAAGAAGTACAACCTCAGCTAAGCCTTCTTCTCAATGGAGTCTATGTGGGTGTCCCACTTCAGGTCATGAGAGATGGTAGAGCCCAGGAACCTGAATGTCTCTACTGCTGCCACAGTACTGTTCAGGATGGAGGGGGGAGGGGGGTGCAGGAGGATTTCTTCTGAAGTCCAATATCAGCTCAAGGTTGCAGTGATATTAAGTGCAGGTTGAGTAGCAGGAGGGGATAGGAGGGGGGGGGGTTCCAGGAGGTGTTGTTGTGTGTGTGAAGTGAAGATCGGAGCAGGGGAGGGTTGTGAGCCTGGGCTTTTCAAACCTGCAGTAAAACACATTCAGGTCATTAGCTATTAGTTGACTCTATACAGAGCGAGGGGGAGGTGTCTTGTACTTGGTGATGCTTTTCAGGCCTTTCCACACAGATGCCGGATCGTTGGCTGAAAACTGTTTTTACAGCTATTCAGAGTAGATTCTTTTAGCCACTCTGATTCCTTAGGCAATGTTCAAACTGCAGGCAAATCAGATTTTTTCTCAAATCAAATCTTTTCAGGCAGACTGCCCGCACTATTAATTGCAAGTAATCAATTCAGATTTGCGCTTTCATACATAACCAACCTATCTGCTATGGGCTGCTTTGTTAATGATGTAGGTGATGATGCTTTCAAAACAGATGCGGGGAAAATGGACGTGCATCATCTCGCTCTCCAATTAGGCGCCCCACCCAGTCACGATGCAGAACTTCGTTGTGAGTGGGGACGAGGACGTTGTTTAGTTTATAAACTGGTAATTACAAGGGTAGTATATTATTAATGTGGTTTATAAGGACATTTCTAGTTTCCCCATTATTCAAATCGCTTAAAAAATATACTAAATTATGATTTATTGAAAATGTAAAAATGCAGAGAGTTTTTTTTTGTGAGGGTTAGGATTAGGGGTTGTGTTGGGTTTAGGGGTTGTGTTGGGTTTAGGCTTGTGTTGGGTTTAGGGGTTGTGTTGGGTTTAGGGGATGTGTTGGGTTTAGGGTTGTGTTGGGATAAGGGGTTGTGTTGGGTTTAGGGTTGTGTTGGGTTTAGGGGTTGTGTTGGGTTTAGGGGTTGTGTGAGGTTTAGGGGTTGTGTTGGGTTTAGGGGTTGTGTTGGGTTTAGGGGATGTGTTGGGTTTAGGGTTGTGTTGGGTTTAGGAGTTGTGTGAGGTTAAGGGGTTGTGTTGGGTTTAGGGGTTGTGTTGGGTTTAGAGGTTGTGTTGGGTTTAGGGGTTGTGTTAGGTTTAGGAGTTGTGTTTGGTTTAGGGGTTGTGTTGGGTTTAGGGTTGTGTTGGGTTTAGGGGTTGTGTTGGGTTTAGGGGTTGTGTTGGGTTTAGGGTTGTGTTGGGTTTAGGGGTTGTGTTGGGTTTAGGGGATGTGATGGGTTTAGGGTTGTGTTGGGTTTAGGGGTTGTGTTGGGTTTAGGGGATGTGTTGGGTTTAGGGTTGTGTTGGGTTTAGGGGTTGTGTTGTGTTTAGGGGTTGTGTTGGGTTAAGGTTGTGTGAGGTTTAGGGGTTGTGTTGGGTTTAGGGGTTGTGTTGGGTTTAGGGGATGTGTTGGGTTTAGGGTTGTGTTGGGTTTAGGGGTTGTGTTGGGTTTAGGAGTTGTGTGAGGTTTAGGGGTTGTGTTGGGTTTAGGGGTTGTGTTAGGTTTAGGAGTTGTGTTTGGTTTAGGGGTTGTGTTGGGTTTAGGGTTGTGTTGGGTTTAGGGGTTGTGTTGGGTTTAGGGGTTGTGTTAGGTTTAGGAGTTGTGTTGGGTTTAGGGGTTGTGTTGGGTTTAGGGGTTGTGTTGGGTTTAGGGGTTGTGTTAGGTTTAGGAGTTGTGTTTGGTTTAGGGGTTGTGTTGGGTTTAGGGGTTGTGTTGGGTTTAGGGGTTGTGTTGGGTTTAGGAGTTGTGTTTGGTTTAGGGGTTGTGTTGGGTTTAGGGGGTGTGTTGGGTTTAGGGTTGTGTTGGGTTTAGGGGGTGTGTTGGGTTTAGGGGTTGTGTTGGGTTTAGGGGTTGTGTGAGGTTTAGGGGTTGTATTGGGTTTAGGGGTTGTGTTGTGTTTAGGAGTTGTGTTTGGTTTAGGGGTTGTGTTGGTTTAGGAGTTGTGTTTGGTTTAGGGGTTGTGTTGGGTTTAGGGGGTGTGTTGGGTTTAGGGTTGTGTTGGGTTTAGGGGTTGTGTTGTGTTTAGGGGTTGTGTTGGGTTTAGGGTTGTGTTGGGTTTAGGGGTTGTGTTTGGTTTAGGGGTTGTGTTGGGTTTAGGGGTTGTGTTTGGTTTAGGGGTTGTGTTGGGTTTAGGGGGTGTGTTGGGTTTAGGGTTGTGTTGGGTTTAGGGGTTGTGTTGTGTTTAGGGGTTGTGTTGGGTTTAGGGTTGTGTTGGGTTTAGGGGTTGTGTTGGGTTTAGGGGGTGTGTTGGGTTTAGGGTTGCGTTGTGTTTAGGGGTTGTGTTGTGTTTAGGGGTTGTGTTGGGTTTAGGGGTTGTGTTGGGTTTAGGGGTTGTGTTGGGTTTAGGGGTTGTGTTGGGTTTAGGGGTGTGTTGGGTTTAGGGGTTGTGTTGGGTTTAGGGGATGTGTTGTGTTTAGGAGTTGTGTTTGGTTTAGGGGTTGTGTTGGGTTTAGGGGTTGTGTTGGGTTTAGGGGTTGTGTTGGGTTTAGGGGATGTGTTGTGTTTAGGAGTTGTGTTTGGTTTAGGGGTTGTGTTGGGTTTAGGGGTTGTGTTGGGTTTAGGGGTTGTGTTGGGTTTAGGGGTTGTGTTAGGTTTAGGAGTTGTGTTGGGTTTAGGGGTTGTGTTGGGTTTAGGGGTTGTGTTGGGTTTAGGGATGTGTTGGGTTTAGGGGTTGTGTTGGGTTTAGGGGTTGTGTTGGGTTTAGGGGTTGTGTTAGGTTTAGGGGTTGTGTTGGGTTTAGGGGTTGTGTTGGGTTTAGGGGTTGTGTTGGGTTTAGGGGTTGTGTTGGGTTTAGGGGTTGTGTTGGGTTTAGGGGTTGTGTTGGGTTTAGGGGTTGTGTTGGGTTTAGGGTTGTGTTGGGTTTAGGGGTTGTGTTGGGTTTAGGGGTTGTGTTGGGTTTAGGGGTTGTGTTGGGTTTAGGGGTTGTGTTGGGTTTAGGGGTTGTGTTGGGTTTAGGGGTTGTGTTGGGTTTAGGGTTGTGTTGGGTTTAGGGGTTGTGTTGGGTTTAGGGGTTGTGTTAGGTTTAGGGGTTGTGTTGGGTTTAGGAGTTGTGTTGGGTTTAGGGGTTGTGTTGGGTTTAGGGGTTGTGTTGGGTTTAGGGGTTGTGTTGGGTTTAGGGGTTGTGTTGGGTTTAGGGGTTGTGTTGGGTTTAGGGGTTGTGTTGGGTTTAGGGTTGTGTTGGGTTTAGGGGTTGTGTTGGGTTTAGGGGTTGTGTTGGGTTTAGGGGTTGTGTTGGGTTTAGGGGTTGTGTTGGGTTTAGGGGTTGTGTTGGGTTTAGGGGTTGTGTTGGGTTTAGGGGTTGTGTTGGGTTTAGGGGTTGTGTTGGGTTTAGGGGTTGTGTTGGGTTTAGGGGTTGTGTTAGGTTTAGGGGTTGTGTTGGGTTTAGGGGTTGTGTTGGGTTTAGGGGTTGTGTTGGGTTTAGGGGATGTGTTGGGTTTAGGAGTTGTGTTGGGTTTAGGGGTTGTGTTGGGTTTAGGGGTTGTGTTGGGTTTAGGGGTTGTGTTGGGTTTAGGGGTTGTGTTAGGTTTAGGAGTTGTGTTTGGTTTAGGGGTTGTGTTGGGTTTAGGGGGTGTGTTGGGTTTAGGGGATGTGTTGGGTTTAGGGGTTGTGTTGGGTTTAGGGGTTGTGTGAGGTTTAGGGGTTGTATTAGGTTTAGGGGTTGTGTTGTGTTTAGGAGTTGTGTTTGGTTTAGGGGTTGTGTTGGTTTAGGAGTTGTGTTTGGTTTAGGGGTTGTGTTGGGTTTAGGGGGTGTGTTGGGTTTAGGGTTGTGTTGGGTTTAGGGGTTGTGTTGTGTTTAGGGGTTGTGTTGGGTTTAGGGTTGTGTTGGGTTTAGGGGGTGTGTTGGGTTTAGGGTTGTGTTGGGTTTAGGGGTTGTGTTGTGTTTAGGGGTTGTGTTGGGTTTAGGGGTTGTGTTGGGTTTAGGGTTGTGTTGGGTTTAGGGGTTGTGTTGGGTTTAGGGGTTGTGTTGAGTTTAGGGGTTGTGTTGTGTTTAGGGGTTGTGTTGGGTTTAGGGGTTGTGTTGGGTTTAGGGGTTGTGTTGGGTTTAGGGGGTGTGTTGGGTTTAGGGGTTGTGTTGGGTTTATGGGATGTGTTGTGTTTAGGAGTTGTGTTTGGTTTAGGGGTTGTGTTGGGTTTAGGGGTTGTGTTGGGTTTAGGGGGTGTGTTGTGTTTAGAGGTTGTGTTTGGTTTAGGGGGTGTGTTGGGTTTAGGGGTTGTGTTGGGTTTAGGGGTTGTGTTGGGTTTAGGGTTGTGTTGGGTTTAGGGGTTGTGTTGGGTTTAGGGGTTGTGTTGGGTTTAGGGGTTGTGTTGGGTTTAAGGTTGTGTTGGGTTTAGGGGTTGTGTTGGGTTTAGGGGGTGTGTTGCGTTTAGGGTTGCGTTGTGTTTAGGGGTTGCGTTGTGTTTAGGGGTTGTGTTGGGTTTAGGGGGTGTGTTGTGTTTAGGGGTTGTGTTGGGTTTAGGGGGTGTGTTGGGTTTAGGGGTTGTGTTGGGTTTAGGGGATGTGTTGTGTTTAGGGGTTGTGTTGTGTTTAGGGGTTGTGTTGGGTTTAGGGGGTGTGTTGTGTTTAGGGGTTGTGTTGGGTTTAGGGGTTGTGTTGGGTTTAGGGGTTGTGTTGGGTTTAGGGGATGTGTTGTGTTTAGGAGTTGTGTTTGGTTTAGGGGTTGTGTTGGGTTTAGGGGGTGTGTTGGGTTTAGGGGTTGTGTTGGGTTTAGGGGTTGTGTTAGGTTTAGGGGTTGTGTTGGGTTTAGGGGTTGTGTTGGGTTTAGGGGTTGTGTGAGGTTTAGGGGTTGTGTTGGGTTTAGGGGTTGTGTTGTGTTTAGGAGTTGTGTTTGGTTTAGGGGTTGTGTTGGGTTTAGGGGGTGTGTTGGGTTTAGGGGTTGTGTTGGGTTTAGGGGTTGTGTTAGGTTTAGGGGTTGTGTTGGGTTTAGGGGTTGTGTTGGGTTTAGGGGTTGTGTGAGGTTTAGGGGTTGTGTTGAGTTTAGGGGGTGTGTTGTGTTTAGAGGTTGTGTTTGGTTTAGGGGTGTGTTGGGTTTAGGGGTTGTGTTGGGTTTAGGGGTTGTGTTGTGTTTAGGAGTTGTGTTTGGTTTAGGGGTTTTGTTGGGTTTAGGGGTTGTGTTGGGTTACACAGCATGTCCACATACTAAAACTACCACATACAAAAGCCTCTTTAAAATCTATTAAAACACATTTTATTCTCATAGGCAAGCACACATGGGCTATCCACGTTGGGAGACACGGCCAGTGACAGAAATTACAGACATCCAACAGGATTGACAAAAAAAAAATTCATTTGGACACATATATGAAGACATATTTGTTTTTATATGCTTTGTGTTTTTGAAATAACACGTGGCAAATTGAAAGGAAATTGACATTGAGTTTTATATCAAGGCTTTACAAGTTCATATAAGGTCCAGCTGCCAGCTCAGGAACATTTACAAAGGGCTGAATGAAATCCTTTATCGTGGGAACATGACATTTGTTGTTTTGTAATTAAAGTACGACCAAGTTTTACTTTACACATTTTGAATCAGAATATTTCTGAGGCTGCATGTTTTGCCGCTTTTTGGAATTTAAATCAACCGAGTCCAGAAATACTGATAGACAAGATGCTTCTGTGTCGCGGGTAAGTAGAAAATAACATTTCTGTGTTAAAGTAATGACATGACTACTTTACTGCATGTAACATTTTTAGATTTCTGAATCTGAAAATATTTCAGTTTTTCCGTGCATTCTACTCATGTTGACTTGCTGATAAAAAAAATCACAGAAAGTTGCCAGCACTTCAAAATCTGTAATAATTGTTGGTTATATCCACTATCGGTCTACATAGATGTTAAAAACAGCATCACGTGGTGCAACCACCAGAGATCTCTATCTAGCTCACGTGGACATGGAACAGCCCAGGGTCGGATTGGCCATCAGGAGAGTTGGGTCTGCTTAAAGGTTGATGTACATTATGAAATAAAAATAATGAATAATAGCCAATTAAATGGTTAATTCCAATTTAAAATGTACATTTTAATTTAGAAAATGTAAAACAGCCCCAATAATGTTTAATGTTCCCAGCTGTGTAATCAAAAAAGAAGGAATAAAGAAAGAAAGGAGCCGTTCACACCCATGATCCTGAAGAGAAAGATCCACCAATCAGAGGATCGCAGCGAATAAAGGGCGCCGAAAGAGCTCTGCAGCTCCGCCCACTCCAATGACGCTCTGTGAATAATGCAATCAAGTCACTCTCTGCACTCTCAAACTACTCATATATTTGTTTATATGTTTTCATAGTTTTTGATTCAATTACAATGCTTCATGGGATTGCAGATAATTTTCTCATTAATGACAGTAAGTACACCATCTTGTACCTTTTAGTTTTTTTAATCAAATTTTCAAATCCTTTTTTGCTCTTTTAAGTTTTTAGAAAATCATCTCTAGAGAGAGACAGATGGCTGTTGGATCCGTAAGGATGGATGTAGTGAATGGAAAGAATGTTGTTCGTCTCTTTTGCCTTCTGATATTCCCACTTTCATTTCTCTCTGTGAGTGGAGGTGAGCAGATGGTGGATCTCAGAGTGAGACCAGCCTGACGTCCACCTCCATCACCCCGTTACAGTTCTAATGTGCACAAATAACAAATAACACTGCATTCATATAAAGTAGGTGCAGATTAGATCCTGACAATGACAAACCACTAGAAAGTAACATAAATATGTCAAGAATCAGATTATAATTATGCTCACACGAGAAGTGACAGAGACACAAATCACCTGATTTATATGTCGACGGTCTGGTGTACTGTCACTTTAAGAGCAGATAATATTGCATTTCACTTTGTGACTTTGTTTAGAGGTTAATCGCATACCGTTAAGAACATATCCAGCTCATTTCACCCCAAATTCAAAAGAATTATTAAAATAAATTCTTAACAGTAGTATAAGTTGTACTGCTGATTAAAAAAACAACAACACTGTTTGACGATATTAACTGCAATACAGTAAAACATTACAGTATTAGAGTTTTGAGAATCAAATTATAATGTGAATTACATAAAAAAAGACCAAACGCGTTACTTCAATGAGAATTTGCAGGGAAATTAACTTAAATGTAATGAAAATAATGTCACAATGCAAGAAAAATTATAAAAATAATAATGGGCCCAGGCTTAAGGCTTTTGTTTTTTTTGTTGTTTTTTTTATTTTGCGGTGAAATATGAGCAGGACATGTTCTTGACAGGTTTGGTGAGATTCTCCCTCAGGTTCCCCAACAGATTATTTCATCATTTATCATTTGTGGTTCACTGTAATTAGCTCTAATTGAGTTATATTGACAGTATTATTCTGCTCTGGAGTCAGTGTCTCTCTTTCTCTGTTGTTTTGGTCTCATCTCTTAGCTACTTTTCCTCTGGATTAAACAACCGAGAGGCACAAACAACACTCTAAAATAATAATAAAATAAAATAAAAAAAATTGAATTTACTAAAATAGAATAATTCTCTCATTATTTACTCACCCTCATGATATCCCAGCTGTGTATGACTTTCTTTCTTCTTCAGAACACAAATTTTAGATTTTAGAAGAATATCTCAGCTCTTTTTGTTCATACAATGCAAGTGAATGGTGACAAGAACCTAGAAGCTCCAAAAATCACATAAAGGCAGAAATAAAATTGTAATCCATTGTCCAAATTAAATTTAACCATTGGAGTCTTATGGATTACTTTTATACTGACTTTATGTGCTTTTTGGTGCTTCAAAATTCTGGTCACCATTCACTTGTCTGGACCTAAAGAACTGAGATATTCTGGAATATCTTCGTTTGTGTTCAGCAGAAGAAAGAAAGTCATACACATCTGGGATGACATGAGCGTGAATAAATGATGAGAGAATTTTCATTTTTGGGTGAACTATCCCTTTATCATTTTAATTGCAGAAAACATGATATTTAGTTTTGCGTTCAACCCTGCTACCAAATGAAAAAGTGTGTGTGTGAGCCTGTGTGTTTGTGTGTGTGAGTCTCTGTGTGTGTAAGTGTGTGATGTGTACATGGTGTGTGTGTGTCTGTGTGTGTGTGTGTGTGTGTATGTGTGAGCGTGTATTTATCACTTTGTGGGGACCAAATGTCCCCATAAGGATAGTAAAACCCGAAATTTTTGACCTTGTGGGGACATTTTGTCGGTCCCCATGAGGAAAACAGCTTATAAATCATACTAAATTATGTTTTTTGAAAATGTAAAAATGCAGAAAGTTTTATGTGAGGGTTAGGTTTAGGGGTAGGGTTAGGTTTAGGGGATAGAATATAAAGTTTGTACAGTATAAAAACCATTATGTCTATGGAAAGTCCCCATAAAACATGGAAACACAACATGTGTGTGTGTGTGTGTGTGTGTGTGTGTGTGTGTGTGTGTGTGTGTGTGTGTGTATGTGTGAGCGTGTATTTATCACTTTGTGGGGACCAAATGTCCCCATAAGGATAGTAAAACCCGAAATGTTTGACCTTGTGGGGACATTTTGTCGGTCCCCATGAGGAAAACAGCTTATAAATCATACTAAATTATGTTTTTTGAAAATGTAAAAATGCAGAAAGTTTTCTGTGAGGGTTAGGTTTAGGGGTAGGGTTAGGTTTAGGGGATAGAATATAAAGTTTGTACAGTATAAAAACCATTATGTCTATGGAAAGTCCCCATAAAACATGGAAACACAACATGTGTGTGTGTGTGTGTGTGTCTGTGTGCGTGTGTGTCTGTGTGCGTGTGTCTGTGTGTGCGTGTGGTCCAATTCCGATTGGCCTTTCCTCCTCATGCCGTTTGTAACCACCACAGCGGCCAAATGGGGGCTCTGGACGGGTGAGAGGGGCTGGTAACCCCTCCATCTTTTCAATTAACTACCACTAAACTACGATATAAAGAACTTATTAAGCTTGTGCCGGAGGCCCTGGGGGACTATGACATCTCCTGGTCAAACCCCATTTGGCAGAGCCAGCAGACTGAATTCTTACCCTCGGGGCTCCTAAAGAAACAACAAAAACACTTTGGATGGCCACATGGAATGCTAGAACACTCACTGCGGAGGAGAGTCTGCCACTCCTCTGTCGGGAGCTGGACTGGTGCCGCCTGGATCTCTGTGGTATTCAGGAGGTCCGGTGGAATGGCTCTGGCTCCTGCCACCATAAGGGGTGGTCAAAACTCTACACTGGGCAGGAGACTGCTAAACAACAGGGAGTGGCTCTTCTTCTGAATAAAAGAATGAAGGGGGCGTGAGAGTGTGGCAGTGAGGAGTGGGAAGCTGTAAGCCCCAGGATACTTTGGGCTCGCCTTCCCATCAACCAGAGTCGAGGAGTGGTGGTCATGGTAACTTATGCTCCCACTGAAGACAAACATCAGTGGAGGGATGCAGACAAGGCTGATGAGTCAGATGCCTTCTATGGTGCTAGCTAATGTGGCCCTTCGGGATAGAGTCATCTTGTTGGGTGACACCCTGGTCCCCATTCAAACCCTTCGTGGCATGGTCTCAGCTAGCTGATGAAAGTTGCAAGTGAGAATTTCATAATCGCCTGTGACTGGGTTTGGCATCGTCCCCCAATCCTACAGATGTTGAGGGGAAATGGGCGTGGTTTAGGACTGTGGCTCATACAGCTGCAATGGCGGCTTTGGGTACACGTCCAGACCTACCCAGAGATCCTGGCTGACAGAGGAGGTGTTCAAGCTAGCTGATAAAATGCAACAGGCCAACTCTCATCTACTACAGCATCCCACGTCAGAGAATGAGGAGGCTTACTGCAGCCTTTGCTCGGAGGTTCAGAGAGCCGTGAGGCACTGCAAGGATAGCTGGTGGTCGCAAGTTGCTGAGGAGATGGAGTCTGCCTCAGCGGCCTGTGATCACAAATCGCTCTTTAATTACATAAAAAGTAACCTGCAGCGCCACACCTATTACCATCATTAGCGGAAATAATTTTGATCCAATCTCCGACCCCCAGGAACAGGTTTACAGATTTGCTGAGCATTTCTGTGAGGTCCTGGGGGAGGGGAAATCCCTCAGCCAGGAAAACAATGTGGGACAAAGTGGGGATGACCCTGCCGAGGCTGCGGTGCCTCAAATATTGGAGGAAGAAGTCACCACCTGTGAGTGGCTGGTGGCTGTGGTGCCATCTGTTGAGGAAGTACTGAAAGCGATCCAGAGTCTGAGACCGGGAAAGGCACCGGGTAGAGATGATCTCCCAGGCAAATTGCTGAGGGAGGGCGGCGTTTGTGCCCTACATGACATCATAACAATGGTCTGGAACACAGGATGGGTTCCGTAGATTGGAAGGATGCCATTGTGGTCCCCCTCTTTAAGAAGGTGTACCGCACAGACTGTAACAACTACAGGGGCATCACACTCCTCAGTGTGTGTTATGTATGCCGATGATCTGGAAATTGTTGCTCACTCAGAGGAGGGGCCTTACCATCAGCCCCACCAAAACAAAGCACCTTTTCATCGGTTGCGTAACGTTGTGTGGAAGCTACCGGTTCTGTCTCTCCACTTAAAACTTCAGGTCTTCTTGGCCACGGTCATTCCCTCCCTTCTCTATGCTTACGAAATATGAACCACGTTAATGGAACATCTTCAACAGTTAGAAACATTTAGCCAGGCATGCTTACGATCCATCCTGAGTTTTACCAGGCTGGATTGTGTGAGAAGCTCACAAATTCTTGAAAGATCTGGACAAAGTCCCATCGGTGAGCTCCTCCGGCAGGCAAGGCTGCATTGGGTGGGCCATGTAGTCCGCGTGCCCAGCCAACTCGTGCCTAAACAGCTTTTGTTCAGCTGGATTGAGGTGGCTAAACAGGTGCAGCACGGGCTAGAGAGAAGATGGAGTGATGTGGTATGGGATGATCTGAGTGGACTTGCCACTGACTGGTACCAGCGGTGTCAAGATCGGCCTCTGTGGAGGAGGCTTGTGAAGGACGCTACTGGGCAGTTGGAGGCAGCCACC